>NW_008752300.1:0-36013 GCF_000715545.1 Opisthorchis viverrini
TTAACTAAATCGCTCGTTTATCACATTGTACAACTGAATATATTTCAAACAGTTCGCTTTATGCCTCAGTTGGCTTAATATTCTAGATATGGTAGTATGTTTCCCCGATTGAAAACTCTTCGATAACCTGTTTAACCCATCTTTGGGTTCGACAATCAAGAGTAGTTCCTTAGTTACCATCAGCATCCTGTTCACATTGAATACCGATTTCCAACATGGCAGTGAAGCATCGGTGTTGAACACTGATGTCATGCTGTCCATGATTATGATGATGATGATGATGATGATGTTGGTGATGATGATGATGATGATGATGTTGATGATGAGTCACCGTATACCAAGATATATCCTCGGTACTTTTTGACCCTGAGTTCCGCTCAAGTAAGATCACCATCAGTCGGATGGTTGATTTATTTCAGTTAGATTAGGAATTGCTTTCGTCAGATTGCCGCTTTAAGCACGCATAATGTCCAGCTCCACACACATTTCAGGAAGCCGCTGATTTCACATCGAGGCTTACCCTCGGGTGATCACTTATTCAGACCAATGGCTACGGTATGTGCTGTCCTCTACAATTTTTCAACACCACCTGTCAGTCCCACAGAATTTCTAGGTCACACAATGGTAAGATCCGGCAAGATAATAACTGACTAACCTTGATTAGAATGCTAAACTAGATGACATAAATTAGACAAATACACCAGTTTGCATACCAGCTTGGTTTTCATGGGGGACTGACCAGAATCCCAGCCGAATCTTTTGCTTTGGATATTCTTCAAGTAAATGTGCTCCACAAGGGCATGTTTCATTTGGTACGATCTTTGAGACATTTCCTTAGATTTTCATGAAGGAAACTACTCATAAGGCTGCTGTAAACTTTTCGACAGCCCATGAGCGCTTTCGCTTTTCTTGGGGAATATCGAAGAATAGCAAAAGGAGAGGCTAAGCGAGGATTGAACTGACTCGGTCGTGAAAGTCAAATTGACATATAAACGGGTGTATTTCTCGAATTTCATGCAGTTTGAGTTCAAGTAGAACATAATATTGAGGGAACTCAGATATTGCTCATGATGGGCCCTAAGGAAGCTGAGACCGGTCACGGGATGTCGAAGAATTCTGAGCGACCTTGTAAGTTCTTCCGTAAACGGCATATCTGTTTGGGGAGTGATCCGCTGCGCCACGCCTAACAGCCTGCTATTTAGAAAAATATTTATCAGTGCGTACTAATACATACATACATACATACATGCAAGATGTGTTGAGATCGACTGTTCCAACCTAGGATACAATCCATTTTCGAACCATTCCGCCTGTTTTCACTTTCATATACGAACCCATGTTACCCAGGACACCATGTTGGATGGCGATCCTATTGGTATCCAGTCACCGGATAGCCTCGATATCGAGGAAAAAGAGTTATTGATTTCCAAAATGGTATTTCGCTTACTTCAAATAACCTGATGCTCTGGTGATTATGTCAAGTTACCCATATACTCTCAAAGTAGCAGTGAATTTACCGGACGTCCTAGTCAATACTGCGTCGATCAGGCAGTACCGGACAGTAGCTGTGTTCAGCCTAACGAGAACTGATTGCAATATGTGTATATATGTGCGTGTGTGTAAGTGCGCATACACCCAATGATCCAACTTTCAATTTATTCCTAAGTGTGTCATGCTGGTAAGCTTTTTCGCAAGGCCTACCCTACCGCTAGACCGCTAAAATTATCGAACTGTATCTCCGAACCACGACGTGGCTTCCTTACCCGTTGCAGCTCAATCAACCTGATGTCTGCCAAGCGCTGCTTAAGGAAACGTTCCACAAGTATCTCCCACAGCACCCACATGCTTCATTCATGAAGCTTTTCAACTCTGTTAACTAGGGGGGATTGTAAACAGCTCTTGTTACAGATAGTCGTATGCCAAAATGTGTGAAACTTACTTGTACTCTACGAAGCGGAACTAAGGAAAAACCATAAGCCAATGGATCACGGACTTAAATAAGACATGTGACCTTTCACCTCCTCTCTTCAGTCTGTATTTATTGGCTATCGTGGGAGCGGCTTTCGCGAATGAAAACGCTGGCGTGCAACTCGAGTATCCATGCTCTTGACGTCTAGCCAACATAAGACACTGATGCAAGGAGATCAGTCACCTACACTAATCTGAATTCTCATGTATGCGAATCCTGCACTGCACTGCACTGTTGTTCACACACACACACACACACACACACAAGATGAGCCTCAACGCCTAGCGGTCTAGCGTGTTCGTCAACTGGGGGAAAACCAACCCCAAATGTTTACACAACACACACACACACACACACACACACACACAAGATGAGCCTCAACGCCTAGCGGTCTAGCGTGTTCGTCAACTGGGGGAAAACCTGAGCCAAATGAAGATCCTGCACTGCCTTGCGCACCAAGGCCGGGGGTCGGAGTCCGATCAGAACTCCGCTACCTAAGGTCCACATGTTGCCGTGACAACAGATTGCTAGAGTGCATGTGGTTTTTGACAGACTTGAAAAACGTGTCACCAGTCTTCAACCAGAGTTAGACGTGCCCCATAATCGTGTAGACCACTAAGCTCGAGATGGCTGAGAGGTTAAGGCCTGACCGGAATTTTCGTCCTCGGCATCTCGACTGCTCCTGACTAGGCCTAAGCAACCTGACTGCACCTCAGCCCTTGTGCTTCCTTCGGGTAGCATAGCAGCTAGGTACCTAGATGGTGCTGTGGCTGAACAGCTTTTAGACTAAAATGGACCAAACTGGGGCTAGCTACAGTACTCCATTCAACTGTGGGCTTGGCTTCGTCGTAGCTACCCAAAGGCAAATGCCTTTGGGTTGAGCTGTCTGTATATCTCCGTATGGGTCTGCGAGTAGCATGCCCTAAAACACCGGGCACATCAGTATGCTAAACCTCCGATGGTCCTAGAAGTGATTTACAGTGGCGTTGTTTAGGACGATTCCGGTTAAACCGGAACAGCCCATGGGTGCGGTCTGTTGGTGGCATTCTCAATCGACACCCTCAATGGTGCGCGCATCGTTTGCTGCTGGGCTGTTCACATTTGTGTCCGCCAAACTCGCCTTATTACTCTGAACATCTCGTAGTGTCAAGCCCACAACTCTGCTAGAAGAAACGGACCAACTTAATTCATGAACAGCCCCTACCTAACACACGCACACGGTGGCGTAGTATAAGTGATCACGGGGCTCTCCTGCACACAGTCAGTGAACTCAAACTGCTTTTCTGGTCCCAAATGATGTTACAATTACAGGCATATTGTTGGCTTTCGAACTGTCCTAGGTTCTTCTGGGCTGTCCGCTAAAAGAACCGAAGGTCCACTTTTCGGTCTTTCTTTCTCTTGGTTTCGTGCTGGGTAACTGGCATTCAACGGTTTTCCCACACAACTCAAGAAAGCCACATGGGAGCAATATATGGTGTGCGGTCCGGTTCATCTGAGTTGTCCATTTCGGCAAGTGAATCCAGAAACGGATGCAGTGCGGAGAGGTAGCATTTCCTGAGTTTATAGCCAACGTTTCGGGGCGAGCCTGGAAACATATGAATCGATGAGGTAAACCGCTTAGCATTTCGTCACCTCACTGAACTGCATGGATTCCCTGGCGTACTTCCAAGAATCACTTGTGTCTGTGGCACCAGTCGATGCATTAAGGAAGACAAATAAAAACTCTATTCTGAAATAGTTATGATCCCTCGGTAAATTGAACAACACATTTAGAAGACAGAAACTGGTAGCTACCTGTATCTCGTACTGAATGATAAATACTAAACTCCTATTAACATGAAAACAGGATTTGTTAGTCTCAACAAAAGCGATAAGTCAAGTGGCTACAGATGGGACTGACTAGTTATCACTAGTTCAAAACAGAAGAAACTGATGCAGAAATGCTATTCACAGATGAGAATTTGGAGGTTAGCAGTAAGAGAATGGTTATGTAGGTCTTGCTGTGCGGATGGCAGTGTAAGAATAAGTTGGTACTGAGGGCCTAAAAAAGCCAATGTTCGTGATGGTGAATACTGAGTGAAGTAATCAAGTCAAATCAGCTCAACCTATGATTGGGGTTGGTCATGTTCTCCTTACGTTCGAACACAGTTTGTATCAGTACTGAGAGGAACAAGTTATACGATCATCACGCTCAATGATGTCGTTACCTGCACTCCGCCTTGTACTGTATCGATTGTTTCTACCACACAAATGGTTCAGTCAGGCCGCACGAAAAGTTAAAACAATCGATTGAATATTGGGCTTGTCTTGGTGTGCACCAAAGGCAGTAATTTGAAGGCAAGTTCAAGCTTGACAAGCTTGACAGAGTCGGACTTCAGTGACAAGATCACACAGGATGCTGCGTCAGACAGTAGCTAAAATTCACTTATGTAGTTACCCAACTTCCTTATGCATTGTCGAACGACCTAGTAGTATTAATATCGTTTCTACGGGGTGCATTCCAACACGTGTACAGTATAATGGTTTCGAATGGAGTTCCGCTGGTAAGTTGCAAGCAGTCAAGAAGAAAACGTCATCGAATGAGTTAGTGTCAGTTGAATTCGGCAGATGATCAAATATTCCCGCATCTTTGCCGTGGTATAAGCCAGAACACATGCGCTCAGAAAAAGGTTCGGAGTTTTAGCGATAGGCGAGCAAACTTTCTCACTCTAGTGCCGCCTTAGGAACGCCGTAAGATGGATTTGATTCACAAATGTGCACAGCACTCCGAAACACTCCAGTAAGCACAGAAGATTTACTTGAGTACGCCAACCCAGTCCACATGCGGACCAAGATTAGTTGATGCCTACAGAATGAGGACACCATGGAGAAACCATCAGAAATGTCAGATTCCTGAAACTAATCCCAGAAAACCCGAAATCTCCTGTGGCCCTCAAACTCCACTAAAAGCACAGTAGGGAAGCCGTTAAGCATCCGGGTCAGAAAAGCCAGATTTCGATTGGATGCTCAAGTAGTCAATCATGATGCGTGTTCACCCAAGGCCAATTAGACAGCCTGGGTTCAAGGTCAAAATTGACTACCGCAGTGCTGTTTGTAATTTTTGTACGCGTCTATTCGCAATAAAGTCGTTAATAAATCTTTCTGACACTAAGACACTGGAGGGGATATATCAGCTAGTTATAACAGAAACTGGTTTTCTATTTATCCCGGGAAGTGACCTATCTTCGTTGCGTGCACTAAATTATGACCGGCGGAGAACACGCGTGTGACCTATCCAGATTGTTGCCTTCGCCTCACGAGGGAGCTGGATTCCTATGTTCATTTTTTCAGGGGCAAAAGGGCTTAGCTGCACACAGTATGCCAAACACCTATTCTTCGGTTATTTTGCTTGCAACTATTGATCAGTTGGTCTTCTTTGATTAATTGTAGCCCCACTGTCCTCCCACGTGTTTGGGCAACAGGCTGATTATTTTTGGAAAGTGCACGCTATTGAACAGGAAATTCGCCAATAAATACCGTCCCCAACTAGGGAGATTTATATTCTTGATTGAAACTTATAAAATAGTGACCCATTTCGGTCCCAGAAAATATGGATTCTGTCTACATGTCTCTTTGATTTACTGGTTGTTGAAGAATACTTTGTCTTACGTGCTTACCTCCTCCAGTTTTTCCCTCAGCCCAAAGGTTTGGGGGATAGCCGAATATTCTGTTCTTCTATGCAGGGCCCAAGATGATACCTCGTTTGGTTTTATCAGGAAGGTCAGCTTCCTGAAAGTCCGAAATCTACCAAGACTCTCAGCTCCGCTAGATGTTGACCAGAAAATCAACGCCCCCGCAATATGCAGCACGTCACAGCCTCGTACCAAGGCCAGACCACGTGCGTCAGCAGTGGACCAAGTTCAGACAGCGTCCCTCCAAGAAATAGCTTGAGAACGTTGTACATTCGCACTCGCACGCACTCACGCTCTCGCACTCGCTTGTTCGGAATATAGCTGTTGTGCTCCCTTCCGGCATTAGGCACTGGAGCGGGTCAGCAGCAGATACCTCAAATTGGCGAATCAGCAGATATAACAGGTTCCACTGATTCTGTCTAAATGTTGCTTGCTTCGAGTCAGCTCAAGCTCTTCAACCCGCCTAATCGCCTTACGCAGATTTCCGGATTAAAGCGGCCGTTGCAAACTGGACGTAAGGTTCACTCAGTTAGCAATGCTACTGCCTATTTCTCGGAGCATACCCCAAAATGTGCTGATAATAACTCTTGATCGCTTCTATCCTTCGTCATTTCAATCCCATCCCAGGATAGGTGGGTCTAGAACAGTGAGGAAACGCATATTACACCTGAGCGGAGCTTGTTGATGCTTCCATGTGACTGATTCAGACAGTATCAACGAGATAAGAATCGGCTGATACACTCATTTGCATACCAGTTTAATTTTGACGGGAGACTCATCTAGAATCCAGATTAATCTGCCGTTTACGATATTCTTCCCAACTGAATTGGCTGTTGATTAGCAGCCAGTTAACACCAATGCTCTGATTGTACGCTGCTCTGGTCCTCTAAACCAGTCGATATCATCAAGGTAACCGTTAACTATTGTGTTGATCACGTTCGTGGATTTTGATGCTGATAAACGAGTCTAATGATCTAATAGTCTGGCCCTCGGGTCTAACTGGATGCAGTAGCTGAGGGAGGTCGTCAGTGCGGGTTAGGTAGTCACCATCAAGGTAAAATGAATGATATAATGGAGCTAGGTTGATCCACAACAGGACGAAATGTGTAACGTACAGAAAAATCCATTGGTCAAATGATGACGCTTTGGAATCATGAAGAATAATTTACTGCGGCTGAATTCTCACTCTGTAACAGAGAATGTAAAAAATATCTGTGAAACGCTGAACCTACTTGTCGTATGAAAAGGATAAAAGTTTACTGTTGGAAATCAAATGTCAATCATTCAGCCTTCTGAAAGGGAATGTAGCCCATTTTGTCGATTCGATTCTTCAGTAGAACGTGAAAACCGAGCATAGACGATTTGTTGTTTGCGATGACCTCGTTGCAATGCAAATGGATTAGCAAAACTGAGTGAGAGGAAACACGCCTTCCCGCTACATTACAAATGGATCAGCAGAATCACTGTGATCTTCCCTTCGATGAAGCGAGGTTTTCTTTATTGAGCCATGTGATCAACGTCAGTAGCAGTTTGGATAACGCAAGATTTTGTCACATAATTTGGACCAGCCCGGCTCACACACTAAGTCAGATACACATTGTTTGTTTAGTTTGACATGCGCATTACAGGTGAGGGACACTCCTTCGACCAGCTGAAGCAAAGGTACAAATTCACACTCACCTCGTTCATCCAACTACATAGATGTAGGAAAGTCAACCCCCAACCCTGAATATACCGGGTTAGGGAGTGTTGAGGGCGAAATGCGTTCCAATGCCGACCGGAGCAAACGAAACTTTTGTAGTCAGTTCACTAATACAACCGACCATTGATGCCAGGCCTCAAAACGGTCAGTGAAAGCGCGCATTACAGGTATCACCAGCCAAAAGGTACGTCATATTCAGCGAATGCACTCATTTGCATGCCAGATTGGTTTTGGCGGGAGACTCATCTGGAACTCAGCTGAATTAGCAACCTTATGAGCAGTGTGTTACGTCTATACGTAATCTTCAGTTCACACACTGAATCATACAACGTCCTAAAGTTCACCTACCAGGTCATCATGGTCAATTCAATTTATGGTCCGATAACCCACCTCAGGCCAGATAATCGATAGCCAGTTGTCCTGTACAACCATTCACCTCTTGACAGCTCGGTATGAAATCACTGTATGGTTCACTAACCAGCTTTATTGAGTAACCCTGAACCAACGAAATTCGCAGCATCAGATCGTATGTTGTACTTCATGTCTAACACACAGTGGAGCAGTCTACAAAAAGATTGAATGTAGAACACACCGCTATGTAGGTGAAACACGACAAGCAGGGAATTTGTCAAAGATACCGAATAAAAATTTCGAATCGGCGTTGGAACCCGCTTTTCGAGTTCCGTTGTTTCTAATTAATGTTTGAACTGGATTAAGCTATCTTAGCTGGTGCTGATAAGTCTGGAATGTAAGTACTTCTCTCCTAGGGGGGGGGGGGGGACAGCGGCTACTTTAGGAATGTGACGTCATCCTCTTATAGGGTGCTTTGAGGCAGCTGCCTGCATCGGTGCGCTGCCGGTCGAACGGATCTATTGCAAATCTTCATATCACATTTTTCTGCCCAACAGACTTCTGCGGGCAATGATTTAGCTCCCTTACTCATCCATCCAGAAATTCATAGCCTTGTTTCCCTAACAATATAAGAGACACACGAGTATTTCTGTGACGAGTTACATTTGTGAGCCAACGATAACACCACGATAAAAAATACCTCACGAGGCCAGTTTCTTCTACCCTTTGTACACATCCCATTTTGTTATGAACTCCTCCAGAATAAGCCCTTTCGGAAATACGTGAGCGATAAATTGGCCTACAATTAATCGGATCTCGCTTAAAACTAGGAGAACCTGGTGGGTTACGGTTCTGAGTGATAAACGTACCTCCCCCCACCACCAAAAAAAATACCGGCCACAGAAGAGGAGTGAAAATCCCCTGCCACCTCTTTGAGTGGAAGGATGACGTCCCACTAGACCCAACAAGCTGGTCAGCCGCCATACCGAAAGTTAGATTATTGGTTCAGTGTTTACGTTCGCCGAATTGAGCAGACTTCTGTTGTTCACCCAACAATAGCTGTATTTATAATCGGTGGCTAAACAGACTTTTTTGTAACCTTCCATCGGTCGCTTTTTCGCTCGTCGAGGAATCCCATAGGTGAGATTCTCCGAATCGCTTAAATTATACTTAAGGCCTCTGTCCCTTATGGGGCCCTTTTGTTAGAAGATAACTAGGAATGAAAAGCTCAGATTAACTCTAACAGCCTTCATCCGAGAAACATTTGCCTCGTAAAAACACGGAAAAGACCTTATCATTGTTTGCTACTTTCCGGTCACATAATATTTCGGTTAGCTTTCATGTCTCCACTAGGACCATTGTTTCTTTCTTTCTTTCATATCTCCGGTGTTCAATCAAGCCAATGCAACTTGTGAAAATATTTGATTCATGATTCTGACGTGCTTCGGCTGTATAACGCAGGTTCCAACTAGTGCTTGTGAATCAGCACGGTTGTGTGTTGTCTGTAGCTTTCCAACCGGAAAATCAATACATTAAGTGCAACTGTCTAACGCGATAAACAAAAAATACACACTAGCTATCTGTAAATCTGACATGAATTGGAGAGAATTAACACGATCAATAGTTTACAAAATTACAGATTGTTTCAATGTGAATTTGAATTTCGGTGCAATTTGAGTTGCAGGACAAGAAGTTAAGTTGAAGTTGAGCTATGTCTCCAGGCGGGAGACAGTCTGACTCAGTGTTTGCTTATACTAACTGCACCATCAAACACTATCAAAACCTGAAGAGCATATTGCTGGATGTCGTGTAGGCAATGATTTTAACATTAGTCTCTTATATTCCCCTCACCTGGTCTCGTCCTCGATAGATGTCAGTTTTCGGAGGACAGCACTTTCNTGACGTCATCCTCTTATAGGGGGCTTTGAGGCAGCTGCCTGCATCGGTGCGCTGCCGGTCGAACGGATCTATTGCAAATCTTCATATCACATTTTTCTGCCAAACAGACTTCTGCGGGCAATGATTTAGCTCCCTTACTCATCCATCCAGAAATTCATAGCCTTGTTTCCCTAACAATATAAGAGACACACGAGTATTTCTGTGACGAGTTACATTTGTGAGCCAACGATAACACCACGATAAAAAATACCTCACGAGGCCAGTTTCTTCTACCCTTTGTACACATCCCATTTTGTTATGAACTCCTCCAGAATAAGCCCTTTCGGAAATACGTGAGCGATAAATTGGCCTACAATTAATCGGATCTCGCTTAAAACTAGGAGAACCTGGTGGGTTACGGTTCTGAGTGATAAACGTACCTCCCCCCACCACCAAAAAAAATACCGGCCACAGAAGAGGAGTGAAAATCCCCTGCCACCTCTTTGAGTGGAAGGATGACGTCCCACTAGACCCAACAAGCTGGTCAGCCGCCATACCGAAAGTTAGATTATTGGTTCAGTGTTTACGTTCGCCGAATTGAGCAGACTTCTGTTGTTCACCCAACAATAGCTGTATTTATAATCGGTGGCTAAACAGACTTTTTTGTAACCTTCCATCGGTCGCTTTTTCGCTCGTCGAGGAATCCCATAGGTGAGATTCTCCGAATCGCTTAAATTATACTTAAGGCCTCTGTCCCTTATGGGGCCCTTTTGTTAGAAGATAACTAGGAATGAAAAGCTCAGATTAACTCTAACAGCCTTCATCCGAGAAACATTTGCCTCGTAAAAACACGGAAAAGACCTTATCATTGTTTGCTACTTTCCGGTCACATAATATTTCGGTTAGCTTTCATGTCTCCACTAGGACCATTGTTTCTTTCTTTCTTTCATATCTCCGGTGTTCAATCAAGCCAATGCAACTTGTGAAAATATTTGATTCATGATTCTGACGTGCTTCGGCTGTATAACGCAGGTTCCAACTAGTGCTTGTGAATCAGCACGGTTGTGTGTTGTCTGTAGCTTTCCAACCGGAAAATCAATACATTAAGTGCAACTGTCTAACGCGATAAACAAAAAATACACACTAGCTATCTGTAAATCTGACATGAATTGGAGAGAATTAACACGATCAATAGTTTACAAAATTACAGATTGTTTCAATGTGAATTTGAATTTCGGTGCAATTTGAGTTGCAGGACAAGAAGTTAAGTTGAAGTTGAGCTATGTCTCCAGGCGGGAGACAGTCTGACTCAGTGTTTGCTTATACTAACTGCACCATCAAACACTATCAAAACCTGAAGAGCATATTGCTGGATGTCGCGTCGGCAATTATTTTAAGTCTCTTATATTCCCCTCACCTGGTCTCCGTCCTCAATAATGTCAGTTTTCGGAGGACAGCACTTTCCGCTGACTCTTTGAAGTCGTTTCCCCGAAGGAACAAGTGTGTGTGTTTGAAAAATATGACCTCATATGCCACGTTCTACTGCTACTTGATTCCGTCGGTATCATAAATTAAATGATGGAGCGTCAATAATTTGATTACTTCTATAGATACTCCTCGATAGTTCACTCCCCAGGAGAGCCCATAGCAGCGTACCTTATTGGTCACCGCCGAATTTACCATTCCCCACAGAAATCCCACCAGGAGGATCCAGGTGTAAGGAAGAAAGCCCTTCGTCCCGAAGTTGTTCATTAGCAAACACAAAGTAACTGTTACAAACTACTGGATAGGAAAGTAAACATCTCATGTGCACCTTATTTTTAAAAACTGAACATACGCGTCTTCTTGAACTTTCGTCGATATTCATTGACTATCACGCTGCAAAGCAGCTTCACAGGTTCCTCAATAAACCCCACCTTCCATTAGACGCGAAGCGCAGTTACAAGAAGACAACATACTGCTTGCATGCCTCATCGGTAGTATCTGCCGTTACACAGGTAGCAGATTTACCCGCTATGCTCCACCACAATGATCAGTCACACTAGAACGAGACCTCCCGTTGTGTTCATACCGAACCAACCACGGATAGCTTCAAAACTGGGGAATCCACGCTGACAGATAATGGTAGCTGAGTGTTTGAGGACTGAGATATTATAGCTTCTTTCTAAGGCGGGTCACCTCAGAAAGTGACTATTGGAATAGGCTCCCATAGTAGAAATATAAGTGGGATTCTTCTTGGAAGTGCTTTCCATTAGTGTGATTTCTTTAGAAATGGGCTATCATATTCTTCACTTCAATCCATAACTTTTTCAGCTCTGCGGTCACTAACATTTGCCAGATTGGCCACGGGTACATGGGCAGTATGCAATCCAATAGTGCTTTCAGATATGAATGAATTTTCTTGCGAAACACAGAAATTGTCATTGAGGTAGTACACTGAGTAATGTGCCATCAAGTTCTGTGTAAGAACATGTAGACTAACAGATATGTAGTGCAGACATAACCCAGCTGTCAGTGCGCGAAATTACTAACAGAAGATCTATGGTTCGAACCCAACACCTGCACCTCGAATGCTCCTACCTAGGCTTGAGCGGCCCTCATGCGCCGCACCAAAACGGCTCTACATCCAAACGATTATTTCATTCTTTTTTACTGTTTCGATTTGACAATCGTTCAAGTGCAACACCGTGCCTTCTTCCCATTTTGGTCAATAGAACAGCACGTGTTGCAGTTTGCTCACCATTAGTTGTTTCGATACAATATTCCAGCAGAAGAACAGAGAGTGCGAGTTCGGACGAGTGAGATGATGTTACAACCGTCATCTGGTTCATGTCATACGCCCCATCAACTGAAGGATGTATCTGGTCACTTTTTGCTCAAGTGTACAAAAACCTTGTTGGTTTGTTCACTGAGCTGGGCAGTTTGATTGTATACATTTCATCACCAATCGAGGTGACATAACAAAAATGAATTCAGCACTGCTATTATCGGCATCTCAGTCGGTTGGGACGGTCACATTTTCTCAAATACGGTAAAACAAGTTGCAGTTGATTGACTGAAACCGTCACGTGACTTTTGGACAATGGATCGATCAGTATCGTTCAAACCTAGTGTGTGCTAGCAAGGCAGTGTGCTGGGTCCGGCTTGCGTTCACGTATGATTTCAACACCCCATTCGGTTACCGTCACCGGTCAACGTGACCAGTTATAACTCATGGGGAATTGCTTGCAAACCAACGACAAACAGCGTCAAACCAAAGCAAAACAAATGGCAAGTGTTTCGGAACTTGGGAACAAAAACACGAATATTAGACATCGTGAACGACTTCGATCTGACATTCAGAATCCAAATGACCCATCTTATCCTGACAGTTCACTCAGAATAAGACAGGATGTTCCTCAGGAACAAGCAAAATTTATCCAAGCGCACGGAGATAAGGATGTAGCTCCTCAACAGCAAACATCTGGCTCCATCGCTGTCCGTAGCGGTGGTGATGGGATCAAAACCGTTGGCACCGACCAGAAGACAGGCAAAGCGGATCCATCTTGGGTAAGATATTTGTCACAAGCAAAAGCTAGGGATGATATGGCTATGGACGGAGATGTCTCATCGGCTTTCGGAGAGAACTGGGACCCAGAGCTGTTTGATCGTTGTGGTTCTCCCATGGACCTTAGTCGGTATCCAAACGAAGAACCAATGGTTCACAGGAACTACACTGATAAACAAAGCTTTGCGCAAGGAAGTAAACTGCAGAAAAGTGAATGGGAAAAGTGGGCATCTGAGGAAAGTCTAACGGTCTCACCCAAGCGCAGCAGGTTCCCAATAATCAGTTCCTCCGTTCTAGGATTTTCTCCATTACGACCAAACGCAGAAGACACAATGGAATGGTTCAGAAACGGCGAACTAGAAAGTCCCCAGCCAAATACTACTAATTTCTTGATAAAGGGCAAGCAAAAGCAATGCGAACGAGATGACTTGAATGATAATCCAAGCGATCCTGAATTCGTCGGGTCGGAATCGGCAACAAAAGAAGTGTATGGCCACCGAGAAGGTTGGATACGCTATACCATGTTTTTACACCAGGAGAGAGCAGACATCTGTGGATTTTACGCCAAATTAAGGAATGCGAAACATGTGTTTCTCAGTTTAGAAGCCAAAACAGGCTGTGAACTAAGGCTGAGTAAAAGGCTGTTTCTCCACCGAGGCAAACTGGTGCGTACTGTGGTGATAGATGGGCCATCACGGAAACACATACTACGTTGCCACTCAAGTTTGCCAAGTATTTTGACAAAATTAATGATACAGGAATGTGAGAGACCAAGTGATTCAGATGCTAAACCAGTAGTAAAAGCTCACTGTGCGGAGTCACTCATCGATAATTATCCGACAATGTTCCAAAGCACCGCAGCTGCATGAGCTGAGGATTATCAAACCACTGTGTTCACGGGTAAGCGAAAAGCGGTAAACAAAATGGTAAACAATCACAAGATATATCAGATTCCAGAAGTGTACTAAATGTACCTGTCAAAGTTAGAACCCACCATGAAAGAAACATAAATGCAGATATCACCCGTATAGTATCTGCAAATTACAGTGCAGGCACTGCAGTGTTTATCTGTGTTCATTTGGGTAAACTACAGTACAAGTGGTTTGTGCACCGGCTTCTGTCACTGATGAACGGGGAATGAGAGCAAGGCTTGGTAGGGTTTTCTATGAACATATGTCGATTTGTTTCTTTTTTCTGGACTGATAGTGAGAACCATCAGGGAAACTTATGTGACCTTCCGTGATATGACCACGCGTCGGGGGGTGCTACTAAGATCTTATCGTTAAATCTGTATAATTGACATCCGTACCACTTCAGCATGGTACCAGTCAACCCATTATCTACAAAGCGTAACGCTGAGATCTAAAGCCGAGTAATGGAGACGAAGAGATGGCTACCGATTCTCTAGGATATAATTTATTGTCGTCTATTCACAGCTGGCAGTCGATTGTCAAGAACGGCATCCCCCGCTACCCGTGAAGCAGTTTTGTCGGCTCAAAAGAGCCAGTCACATTGGCATTTCTGGGGAGTGATATCTCAAGCAAAATAAAAAACTCTATACTGCCTCTCAGCTCCGACGATCGTCCTTGAGCAGTGACAGAGCAGTGTAGGTAAGGTCTAAATTTCCACCAAGAGATAGTCTTTGTATTCATATCTGTATTGTGAGAGTCAGAAGTGAAACCACCTACAGCAGGAGATAGTGTCGAACTTGTGCTCCATCTGATAGACTGGAAGCATACAAACCATATGCTACCTCACAGTGAGTTCCTCCTCAAAAAGTAGCAAAAATGCGTTCTCTTCTGCATGGGGTCTGAAAAGCAAATAATTCATCGAAACCATCAAAGACTCTCTTCCGACATGTATTTTCGTGAGAGTGGTCTCCATTGAATTTGGTAATTGAACCCGAAAATAAGTTGAAAAGGAATTAGCCAAATGTAATAACCTATCCGGGTAATGCATGTCATTTCCTACCTAAAGGGAAATTTTATAGAATTCTGTAGTTTCAAAACCAGGCTTCCCAGTGGAGATTTCCCTCCCGATGAGTCTCCGACCACGTCTCTCCCAGTGAAGACCACTAACAGACGATACTACTCCCATCTGATCCTTCTGAGTAGCCATTCCAAAGGATAACAAATGTATTTCAGTAGGCTGGTTCGTCAAGGTACAGAAACGTACCAGAGACTTGGCTTAACAAGCCCAATTATGGCGAAAAAAATTACGTGATGATTTTTTTAAAATCCGTAAGGTGAATTTGGTCATAGGTTGAGTTAGCCCGTTCGGAAACACCTCTGAGTGAGGTTGGATTAATTTCATGTAATTCATTTTCAAAATCAGAAATGTAGGCCATAAAAGGCATCATTATCTAGCTCCTTTCGGACAACGAAAGGGAGTGAACGGAACTGTTTTTTTTTTCAGTTACCTACTGTGATAAATCTGATGGGCTTCGATTTACGTTTGGGGAATCAAGACTCATTATTCCGTCAGGCCTCTCGAAGTTATCCGCCGTCCCACTGTGAAAACCTGAGGAGTTTCTTTCTTCAATAAGGACGTGGAAGACAAATCGATTCTCCACTGTGCCACCTACATCATAAATTTCATCTAAAGCAAAAAAACACACGGAACTGTCCTGTTTCTCAGAAATCCTAACTACCCAAACTGCATGGGTGTAAGAATGCCACTCGCATTACTCTTAGGCACAGTGCACTGTTTGACATCGCAAACTACAACCAACAGAGATGAAATTGATAGGCTTTTCAATCCAACCACCTAACAGATGTCAGAGGACAGACCATTGTTTTGCTCGCTGAAACTCAGTTCACTAATCAACGCTCTGCTAGAACAGACCACTTCTGACTGATCTCTACAATTTACTGTCCAGATAGGGATAAAATATCTTAATACGTTTGAATCTGACAAAAATGTCGAGAGGTTACCTTTGACTAGCACTGTGCTGCTGAAAATGTTACTACTGAAATCTTACACACCATAACTTGATGCACTGTGGCCCCTCAAAAAGGTGTCTGTTGTCTTGTTTTTGCTGACCATAATCTGTGTTGGCTGGGTATGTTTTCCAACAACAGCGGCAGCCTCCGAATTTGTCGAACCAGGGACATAATCACGCAAGCCGGAGGAAAATTTAAACTACATAAAATCTTTAGTAACTTCCTCACTGAGTTCACTCACTGAAGAGTTCATAAATGGTCACTCCAGAGGGAGTTGCTGCTGTAAACAGTGTCGTAAGACGGTTATGTTCCTTTAACGTCCGACAACAAAACATCGAAACATCGAAGTTATCGATTTGTGAGGCTACGCAGGTCCCAAAGGAGATAGTTTGTAGCGTTTTCCAAACTTCCAACTAAATTTGCTACCTGGCTGTTCTGTGGGTATGATTAATGTTAAGTCACAACGAACACCACACAACAGCAGTTGTTAGGCCATAATGTGACCATTAACCTATCGAGTGCCGTAGAGTACCATGATTGCCCTATCCGGTTCGACCCCAAGCTACATGCATGACAGTCGTTCGCTTATTGGACAGGTACCACCCAGGAATATCACTCACTGCGACTCATGTGGTACCATGTGGTCCGGCGTCCCGTGTGACACATTTCAAATCGCTACAATTTCCCCTTGGATTTCCTTCTCAGCTAACACAGAATTCTCACTGTACATCACTGTCAGTCATAAATTTGTAGAATGATCTGCGAATTCATTCCTACGCTTTTGACTTCACTGTTCTTGCTTGTCTTTTGCTCCCACAGCAGTTTTACTAATTAATTTGTAGCTTCAAACGCACATTCACCGTTGCAGTTTGTCAAAATAATATTACCGGTTAACTCGGCAGCTGATTTCTCGTGGATTCACCTCGGACAGTCATTTTTTGGGTTGGATACTATGGGACGTCTGAAGATATGGTATCACCATAATCCCCTACAGTTTTGCTGCTAGGTAATTTTCAGACGAAGAGCTACGTGACCACAGGCAGTGAGTGACATATTGTCAAGGCCCTTCCTCATTTCAGTGCACATCCGCCCCCTCCAAACCAAGATTTCCCGAAGCCAAAATGAGTGCGTCCCAGCCCTGATATAGTTACAGAAATACGAATCACTGAGATATAGTGCACAAATGTGCCAGTTTGTCATTTAATGATGCAAGAAATAAGCTGGACATTGAGATCACTACGATCCCTTTGTTTCGTGCTACTAGCCTCCCTGTAAAGACAATAGGCCCTTCAAAGACTATTTCAATGGCTAATGCTCTACCAGAAGTACCGTCACTCAGTTAGGACCATTTCGTGTCCTTTCTCTCAATATCCTCTAAGGCAGCTTTAATTGACGTCGTGCTGTATTGTCCTAGCTGAAAGTCTCTCACATTGACTACAATGCGACGGACCTCGTCAAGATGCCCCATACGCAACAGCAGATTTTAGAATTGACTTTGAGCTGACCAATCCGACATGTGGATAATGAACATGAGTGAGCAAAATGACCACGCTAACATACAGAAGTAATGTTAGATAAGTTATGTGACAAATACGTCGTCCGCCGTCCATCAAGTATTGCCAGTGGGTAATGCCGTCCTCCAAAGATCAAGCTCCGAAAGGGTCGGCCACTGAAAACCCTCTCCTTTCCTATGCCTGAGTAGCGGCTTACCCGCGCCAAGTAGCGCTTTTCTCTTTGCGCTTCTGTTCCGTGTTAACCTTAGCTCAATTCAGTCTATACCATGTTCAACCAAGAAAACTGTTTCTGAGGGTATATTCCGTAAGCGGGACGGAGAGGAGCAGTTGCTTTACCTATCTTGCCAAAGCATTTGACCCTCGATGCGTTAATGGTTTGATTAGGTGGGGTCAACATCCGTCTCCCTTTCAACTTCTCTTATGTAATAACGGTAATGTCCTCGCTCAGTTTCCGGTCTTGTTCTCCCAAGCCAGCCTTTTCAGCAGAAAAACAAGGATCCACAAGTGTATTAGGGACCCAGAACCAGGTCAGAAACAAATGATCAGCGTGTCGGACTTAAGGTGAATGCGGCGATTTCCCGGAAATTCCGACGCATTCCGGACGCGCCATTCAACGGACACACGATTAGCTGTTGGGTCCACGCCCTCGGGCAATCAGAGCTAGCCTGGACGCTGGACCGGTAAACGGCCCACCTATATGACCAATCAAGTGCGGGTTAAGCCTCTTGACCAAATTAGCGCCTAGATGCGAGTCGTAAAGCGGTTTTCGTGCGGAGCTCCACCTGACAAGTACATATAGGACTGAATTGCAGTGCTTAAAATGACTGATACTTTTCCTGAGGCCTCGATCGACAAGCATGGCAACTCTCTTCAGAGGACGATCTTAGTATTCAAGCCCCTTCGTTCTCCTAAGCCCTCTCTCAGCCCGCATGCCTTCGGAACCTCGAAGTCCGCCGGCGTTTAATCAAAGTCGCGACATGCAACAGTTACAATTCCCTGGGCATCGCGACTCCTCATTGGGCGTTCCCATCTACATTTGCAGTTTGACTTCCCCATTCTCCTTTCCCTCAGAGGCACGAGCTCTATTGACGATGCCTTTCAGTGCCTAGCTGCCGTGCCACCCGAAGGTTGCACGAGGGCTGGGATACTACCAGATTGCCCAAGACTAGACAGGAGAAGTCGAGAGGCAGAGGTCGGGTTCAAACCACGGACCTTCTGGTCAGTAAATTCGCGATCTAACCACTTGCACCATCTCATTGGAAGTGGCTGGAGGCACAATCTACATCAGATTTTGTTTTCATTACCGCGAATAACCCAACATTCCTCACCTTGCTACCTACAATGTTCGTATTCATCTTATCTGGGATATTGCAGGGCCCCCCAATTTTAGACGAATACAGATATCATTTTCATAAACCAGACAATCTCTTGAACAGGTTCAGATTTCTCCCTTGTTACCATCGTCAGGATGCATCTAATCACTTACCGCGCCATATGTTCGGGTAAGCGTGGCTCCTGAGTTTCCGCTAACCTCGTCCTATTTTGACCGTTGTAAATGAGTGTTGTCGGGACGGTCTTCGCTAAGCGATTAACATGAGAAATCCCACTGCCTTTCGTCAACACCAGTGTGGCTTGCGCGTGAGTATACTTCGCTTAGATAACGGTTGTTCTATATCAGTTCGATTCGCCTAAAGTCCTTCTGCTACGTATTTCTACTTTTAAGTGTCGACAAATTTTTCTGACTCGAATGTGACAAATCATGTGCCAATAGAGAACCTCGGGGGAGGGATGACGGTCAACCTGGGTACTTTGACCAGGATTTGCAGAACTCGCGAAAGCGGGGTAAGGGTCCTGGAGACATTCGGCAGCTGTTGGGATTGAAAAGGCTCGAATAAGAAAATCGCTTCAAATGAGACCTATTCTGAACACGTTTGCTTTTGTAGCTTACACTTATTTCATTAGTGTCCGTTGACTAACAATCTTGTGGTTTTGTACTGTTCTAAGTTTGGGTTCGGGATGACTGTGATTAAAGCGAGTATTTACAGACCAGGAGGTCCGTGGTTGGAACTCAACCTCTGCGCCTCGACTGCTCTTGTCTAGGCTTGAGAAACCTGGTATTATTTCAGCCCTCGTGCTTCCTTCGGGTAAGATAGAAGCTAGACACTGGAAGGGCATTAGCGCTGGACGTTCGTTAAGCACGAACGTGGCACTGCAGTTTTAGGCACAACTATGTACTGACCAATCAATGAAATTGGAGTGAGTCTAACCGGTAGGAGCCCTTCAAAAACCATCAAAATTCCAAGAAAGTAACAGTCAACACAGCCTAGTTCGAGGGTCAGATAGCGAAGTAGTCCCGTCCCTGGGTGAGGGAATTTTCCGGCCCTACATATAGTGGGTATCCGTCGATCGTGAAAGCACGCACGAGTAAACAGTATTTTGGTCCCACTGATCCTGAGATTCCATCAGTGGCCAACGCAGAATCACAGTGAGTACGGTCTTTCGTGGCTGAAACGCCGCTCCACTCAAACTGATTGGAACTACCTAAGTTTACGAAGCTGAAAGACACGGCCACAGATTAAGATTCCACACCCTAGTCCATACCATAGATAGAGGTAACTTCAAAATTAATCCAAGAATCTATTTAACATCGAGGCTATCACTTGAAGATTTTCCCCTGGTTGAACGGCTTGTCCTTGAATTCCTGCAAGAAATAATCGTGAACGAGCGCCTTCGTTTCATCGGCCGCCGGGTCCAGTTTGCGCCAAGTATACGATTCATAATCCACCTGCAAATCAGGGTGCAGTTCGAAAGCTAGGCCTGTGCCCCGCCAAAACCACACGCCGCTGATTGTGCTGTTCTTGTCTTCACCGAAAATGCACATGCTACCGAAGGCGTACTTGTTCATTCTGCCGAGGTGGAGAATATAGGAAACAATCGCAAAATTAGGTTAACAAGGTTACCCATGCATTCTACATAAAGAAAGACTAATATCATTAGGACCATTGATGATTTTTTCTCTTGTGAACAGAATCTAACGATCAATGTTTGGAGAGTGACCAATTCTACTGGAAATCAATCGACTTAGAAGGACAGTACTTGAATCAACTCAACAGTAAGTGATAGTCAGATGCGGAAAAATCCCCCTAACACCTAATGATGCTGGGTCATCAAGAGATTCCGGTGATTGTTTCACGGCATTTCGCCACCAAGCCTTTATCAGCCACTCTGCTACACTCCGGCGGAGTGTGTGGACGGAATGTTGACTGACACTTCCCCATTCGTATTTCAGTGAATCCTCAAATTTCACCCCAGATTCAAAAATTACAACCGGTACTTACATGAAACAGACACATCATAGCGCTACGGATAACACATCTGTCACCATATTCAATCGGGGAGTGCTAGTTTGATGTCTTCTCGTTCTAGAAAATCACCGAAGACCGAGCTTGATGTAACAAGTACAACGAACACCATGTCCAGGCCTCGCATTGAGTGCGTACGTCTTTGTGACACTAAAAGTGACAGGACATTGGGAGTAGATATAAAGCTTGGGCCTAATCGTCCAACACCCAATCCTGTAGACCATCCTAAATTGGAAACTACTGTTCAAACGTCGAACAACGAAGGACTGAAATGTTCAGACAACTTTACATCTGCAATGCATTAGGGCATAACGGCACGCCTTTATAGCAACTACTGGAAGCGCAAGAAAACAGACTGGGTGCACATGCAAGCGAATCAGACAGAAGGCTGGTGAAGACCGAAATGTGAAGCAGCTTTTACTACCAGTATGTTGCCGTTTACGACGATGATAAGGTATCTCTAGGATGCTCAGGATACCAACTAAACGCAGGACTGAATAATGTATGGAAACATCCGGCCAACTTCACCGAACAGAGTATCCGACGGTCATGAAATACGTCAACAGCTTCAGCGCCATACAGTGAGTGTTCACGTCGGAACCTTATATAGAAAAGAAGGGGATGGTGCCGGTATATCAAAAATATACCGAGGCGCTGGGTTGGATGGAACATCTAAGTGGAAGTTGAGAGTGCAAACGAGCAATATTGGTGAGCGGACTGAAGCTACAAGGCCGTCATTTAAAAAAATAGGTAGTACTGAAGCGTCAAACAAGAAAACACAACGCACCAACAGCACAGTATCAACTTCCTGTAATCTATCCCGTATGAACGACTTGACGAACATGAACTCGACGACGATTGAAGGGAATGAAAACAGGCCGAAAACAATTGACATAAGCACAGGACACAACCGTAGCACCTCCATCCTGAATAATACTGCGATGTGAATACCCACCAAGTGGAACTGAGACAAGCAGCAGGATCTCAACAAAGGACTGCACGTTACACACTTTCACATCACATCAACTGCTAAAGACGACGATGCACGGCTCATCAACAGCAGGCGTTTTCTTCTACTTCAAAGGCACAGTCAAATGCGTTGGCAGACTTAGTCCCATGGGTGCTTCCGAGAGAGCGAAACTGCCCGGTCCCAGAATTATTGACATTTCGAGATATGATGCCCCAAGAGAAGTACTTCAAAGAATATAGCGTCAAGTTCACCCGAAAAGGGACGAAGAATATTGCTCACAACTCTAAATAATGTGCACCCTGCTGGTCCTGAGTTACTTGGATAGATATACGCTCGTCTATATCATTGAATGCATGCACTGCAGAACTTCATATCTGTTGAGGATTCACCAGTGGAAGCTGCTTATCGGCACCAACCAGGCTAGTATAGGCTTACTTTTCACAGGTCGGTGATTCGTGGTGTTCGAAGTAATGAAAGTGACTGGTATATATCTTCACACGTTAACGTGTACTGGGCCTATTAATCAACTCCGTTGCTGAATCTGGGACCATCACACAACACAACCCATCGTAGTTCCAGATTGCTACAGCTCGCAGAAACAGAGGTTTCTCTTCATGGAGTTGCCGCATTAAAATTAGCTCCACAGCTGACTTCAGTAGCATTAAAACCCAGATGCGAAGCGTCAGCATAAGCAGGGATCACATATTTCAACGATTAGAATCCACCGGTTTCAACACCAGAACAAGTCGGTGTCCCAAAGTATATCAACCCAGGCGACAGCTTGCGCCACTGGCTTTTTCAACGGAAATATCTACCCTGAGATATCCAACGCGAGTGTCAACACGTGCCGGTAGCTGAGCATTCAGCAAAAATGCTTGATAAATCTTTCGCTTAACTGTGGCTAATGTCGACTTTTACCCCAAAAAATAAAGTACTATTCCTTTCTTTCAGCTACAAACACGAAGTTGCAGGTTTCCTACATGTGGATAGTCTGAAAATTTTGGGATTTTTCTTGCCGAAATTTAGTTCGGTAAGTAAGCCAATATATGATGGAAACCGATGAACACTCTACAACTGTTTCATATTTATTTGAAATCACCATCTCATCGAAACCTTGGAGTGCCGTGGTTAGCACGGCACACCAAGGCTACTGGCTTCGCCCATACTGCGACCCCCGCGTTTAGCAAGTGAGTCACAGGTTCGACAGCACGAAGCAGAATTTTGATCTGGTAAAAGGTGAATCACCATATCTTTACGTCGAGCCCCAACATACGTACCACCGATCAACAACCGCAGTAATCATCGACTCTTTCAAATATTCTTGGCCAGAAAGGGATTGTCTTGAATTCCCATACCTCGTCAGGCTAGAAGCACGGCTGCCTGCTGTTGTTTAATTTTTATCGACATTATCATGCGGTGCACACTCCAAACTAAAAGCTGAAGTCGCGGACATCGTTTAGTTGTTTGATTAGTTATCCGCGCAATGCACTTTAAAATATCGAAGGTGGTCGCATGTTTTGATATGCGTTTTACACCCACAAAGTGTTATGTCATACGTCAAGACTTCGCATCCCATTGTGATTCTATAAAACTTAAGAATGAACTTGAATGAGTGCCCAACAGAAGTGAGACGGCTGCGTTTAGAGCGCGAACCTACGGACCGGAAGGCATGTGGTTCGAACCCGACCTCTAGATCTCAGCTTCTCCTGTCTAGGGTTGAGCAACCTGACAGAAACCCAGCCCTCGTGCTTCCTTAGGGTTGCATGGCAGTAAGGAACCGAAAGGGTGCTACAGCCGTGATTTTTTACGTGCTCAACTACTGTCTACCGATGGAGACACCTTCTCTCCACCAAGAAATTGTTGGTGAAGGGTTGGCGGGGAGACAGGCGTTGACTTGGCAACCAGAACGGTTACTGTCACACTGAGTGCTGTGAGATTGTCGCGCTTCCGTCGCTGAGGCCGACGTGACCAAGCTTGCAAGTGGTGGGAAACTTCGTAGGAGATGGCACGCTAGCGATTCCACCGGCGCGCATGCTGCCATTTCCGAGCCGGACTGCCTAGCTTGTTTGCCTGTCATTGTCGACCGAGCTGTTTTTGAGTGAAGTTATCAAAAACACTGGGTTTGTCCCACCGATGGCGATATTATACCAAGGTATATTTACCTTAATACCGCTAAAACGTGTGTACACTTTATTCCTAATCATTTTTCTTAAGGACATATCATCACCATTCCTTGTAAAGTCTGCAGCCGAGCACACATGGGGTCACGAGGACCACAGACTTGAAGCTGTACAACACCAACAAATCCTAAACTCCTCGTGAACTCTTTCACGCCTTTCTGTCAAATCATGCGTTGTCTATCTCGCGGTTTGCGCCATCCTGGAGGCACGGAGAACACTCGTCTCAGTAGACGGTGTTTCGGCATGCGTAGCACATGGCCGAGCCACTGCAGTTGATGGTGCTGGATGTTCCCCGCGATGTACCCACTGCACAACCAAATACCCGTTTTCTAACCACCTTGTTACTAACACGCTGACGCCATCAAAAACCAGCCACGCTTCTGAGGTGGTCAAATGCCTGAAGACGCCTCACGTCATCTGTCCGCAGAGGCCACGTCTCACACCCACACAACAACACAGCCTTTACTGTAGCCTGGTACAGCGACCCTTAAGAGCAAGTGATATGCCTTGTTGACGCCACAAGTGACGCAAATTAGCAAATGTGATTCCAGCCTTTGAAATTCTCGCACTAACATGATCAGACACACTTCCACCAGAGTTAATACGTTCTGATTTTGCACCTGAGGGCGCAAAGCGCATGCCAAAGATGGTATGATGGTTGTCAGTTTACTCAACAGGGCTTGTGCTTCGCTTTGACCTTCAAAGATGAGAACAATATCATCTGCGTACTCCAGATCAACAAGCCTCACCAGCAGCAATTTGAATACCGGGGTTTTGAAGACCTTTCAGCGTTCGTCCCATTACTGCATCAACGATGATGTTAAACAAGAATAGAGAGAGTGGACATTTTGTGTCGGATGAAGAATCAGTTACGCCAGGAGCCTTGTAACAACAGGAGTAAAACTAACACCTCTGTGGTTACTACATTCACTGCGAGTACCCTTTTTTCAAAGTGTCTTTTCAAAGGCACTACTATCGATTTACTCCAGTTGTCCTAGTCTGGGATGGTCTCTTTCTCCCAGATGGACACAAATAGGTTAGACAGGTAGTGGCTGGGAGGTCCAACACCATTCTTTAAAAGAGCAGGTAGAAGGTCATCGGGACCAGCAGCACGATGATGTTTGAGTAGGGAAATACACTCGGACACTTCTGGCTCCGTATTCACGGTCCACCTTTCTGTTGGAAGCCAGAATGCTGGACTGAAGGTAGGTGGCCAGCTGAATCGCTGCTCGAAGTACTGCGCCCAGTGGTTCGAACGTTCTGCTTTGCTGCATATCATGGAGCCATTTTGGTCCTTGATTATTTCGCTGACAAGGGGTTCCCGAGGCCCTATCGAACGAAGCAAGTGAAACAGCTTGCGCACGTTTCCAGCATTATTTGCATCTTCCATTTCTTGAGCCTTTCGGGTCAACCAAGCTTCTCGGTCTGCATGGGTACCCAGTTTCACCTGGCGCCGAAGTGAGCTGAGTGGAGTGCGTCCAGGAGGGATTTGTCGCCGGGGCTCCAGCAAAGATGTGGTCCTACCAGAGATCCAATGTTTGGGTGCGGTTGGACGGGTTGTACCACAAACAGACGTTCCGGCTGAGAGTAGCATTTTGGTTATCTTTTCCCAGTGGCCGTTGAAATCCGACATCGTACCATCTGGCAGACGTTTGAGGAGCCGGTTCTGATAATTTCGTTTGATTTCTGGGTCCACTAGCTTATCAATGGCTAAGCGAGGTGTGCGCGATTTGCGTACACTTGAAAGGCGCAATGAAGAGCAGCAGTGTACAAGTGCATGGTCGGAGTCTACAGTGGTGGTCCGAGAGGAGCGGCAGGCGATGATCGACCCTCATTACTGATCATCATCATTGGCAGTTGTAAGGACCGCATACTTGTCGTACAATGGTTGTAGCTGCCAGTTTCATTCACCGACGATTCTGGGAGATGGGGTAGGTAGCTGCGCATTAGAGGTGGAAGCTGATAGATTGATGCGTACATACAGCAGTCAGTGGACTGTTAAGTGGGAAAATTGGGAAGGGAGCTAATGCATTGAAGGCAATAGCTTGGATGCATGAGCGCCATTGAGAGCGCGACTGGGCCATGTCTCACAATGTCTCCAATCACTGATGCGACCCGTTTTGGGGTCCCCATCCAGGGAGACAGCAATGACCAGCGCGGTTGAGTTTGCTGGTAATGGCTTTCACACTTCGTTGCCAAGTCATTGTTGGACCGCCTCCGACTCGTTTCCACGTTGTCAAGCTTTTTCCGCTGTTCCGGAAATTCCTACTGCAAATGAACAGTCTGTGATCGGTACACGTCTGAAGTAACCGGTCTCCGTTGTTCGTGCGTATCTTATCCAATCCAAGACGATCACCCAATCGGGCCTCAGCAGGGCTTAGTCAACCTACCTGGGCATTCATGACACCAGCAATCACATCTGAGCTTTTGGCCTGCTGTAAAAGGGCACCTAGAGCGTCACAGAAACTGTCCTTGGCAGATTCAGAGCTACAGTCAATTGGGGCCTAAGCAGACACAATGAATTAGATGTGATGAACCTCAGTTTATCTAGATTCTCCAACGGATGTTGGCAAACGAACCGCACGAAGGCGACTACCAACGGTTATCCAATCAACCAGAGTAGCTTCTGCTCGTTAGTTCGATCACAGTACCTGCGTCCTGCATCCTTGTTTCTGAACTACAACATACATCAACGTAAAGAGAATAGAGTGTACGAGCAGAAGCCACCTGTTGACCTGCTTGCATCAGTGTGCGAGCCTTGAAGGCGGCTAAGTAGAGTGACTTTTGGGGTTTGGAAACAGACTTCGAGGTGCTCAGGGTTGTTACTAAAGTCGGACGTGCGGAAAATGTAGCTGAGTGTAAAGCACGGCGAACGAAAAGGTCAATACCAGTGCTGGGACCTGTGGAGAAAGTATTCAAACTTGGGCAGGAGAGGGTGGAAGACGGAAATTGTTCAAATGTACTACCCTTTCTGTGCCTAGCTGCCATGCCAACGAGGGCTGAGATACCACCAGGTCACCCAAGCCTTGACAGAAGTCGACATGCACAGACCTTTCGCGCTCTAACCACTAAGGCGTCTCAAGCTCCAGTGGAAGAAACGGTGGTTAACCAATGTCAGCGGTTTCCACCGCACTGTTTCACTAAGTGTAAACGCACAAAAGAACGCTCAGGTGGGGCATAGTTTCGAAGCATAGCCACCATGAAACTAGGAAACACAAGGAATGAGATACTGTCAGATTGAAAGTCTAGACAAAAGCAATCAAAGAGCCAGAGTTAAGTTAGAAATACCAATCATCCGGTCATCAACCTAGCGCCTTGGCCATTGAGCTATCTCCAACCCCTCGGTTGTTTACGGTGGACTAACTCTAGACTCATACCCGTCTTGGCGGTCAAGCGCCAGTATGTATTCCAGGCGTGTTGCCGTTAATGGTAGCCCCGTCAAATCCTTTTTCAACGTATGGCTTCAGCGTAACGGACAGTTGTATGAAACATCAAAGTTCATTGCTGCCGGTCTTATCGATACGAGAACGTTACCACCACTGAACCGTGTTCGTAAACAGAACAGGATAACGGTGCTCAACCGCCGCATCACTTGCGTACCGGTAAGTACTTAGCGGCCAGTGCGACATCCCACCTAGTTATTTTGTCGTCCGTGCTGTGCAACGATGCCACGTCACCGTTGTTGCGCACGGACCAGGCGCAAAAGACGGGGTTTACTTCTTTTACTGAAGATCCCATTCGGAAGTCAACACCCCATGAACCTCATGTTTGTCAGGCACAACACATTTTCCCATTGCACATCTTCAACCCGACTGCATGCCCTCAGTGTGGTTGGTTTGGCAACGTAAGGGAATCTATATAAAGTGAGGTCCATCGAACCCTGTTTATTGTTTGCTTGAGTCTTAATGAACTAGTTCTGAATCTGCCAGACTGTTTCTGCGACGCTCTGGGTGCTATTTTACGACGCGCTTGAGGCTCAGACAGCGTCGTGGTTGTTGATGACATAACGCCGGGGTGTGTAGACTAAGCGCTGCTGAGGCCCAACTGGGTAGTCATCCTCGGTTGGATACGGATACGGACAGCGGAAATCATCTGCTTCAGACTACTCTTCTGTAGTACCAACATCCTAAACAGCGGAAATCGCTTCATGTGGTGACCATCAACGTAACAATTCCGAAACCAAATTGACCACATCGCCTGTCCTATGTCGGATATTAACGGCCTCACAGCTGGAAATTCCGTTAGGGACAAATCCCAGCCAACCTTATCCAAACGTTTGATCTCTGATAGAAACAGATCTTTGTTGAGGCCCGCCTCAACCACAACTGGACCCAGGGTAAAAGTGAGTGTGAGCGTGCGTGGACCGCGAGGCTTGGTGGACTCGAAATGTCGAAGAGATGGAAGATGCGAAAAATGCTAGAAACATTCACAGGCCACTCCAATTGATTAGTTTGACTGGTCCTTGGAAGCCACTTGTCAGCGAGATTGAGGGACCAAAATGGCTCCCCGATATCTAGCAAAACAGAACATTTGGCGCCCCTGATTCTTCAGCGTCTTGCGGCGGCACGTGAATCCTTGACTCCTGAGAATCAAGCGGGATTTCGACGGGGTAGAGGTTGCATTGACCACATCTTCACACTCCGTCAGGTGTTGGAACCACAATCTTGATATTCCTTGATATCAAGGGTGCGTTCGATTCTGTTGATCGGTGAGTGATGTTAACCACATTTGCTCAACAAGGTATGCCCCAGAAGTACGTGAACACAATCCGGTCCCTCTATTCACATACTTCTAGGCGTGAGTGTATGATGAGCTCTATAAATAGTCAGACAAGAATGTCCACCCTCTCCATTCTTGTTCAACTTCGTCAATGCTGAAATAACGAACCGAATGTTGTAAGGTCTTCAAAACTCCGGTGTTCAAATTGCTGTTGGTGAGAACCGTATCGATCTGGAGCACAGACATCGCCCACATTTTTCACCTCCAAGTCGCCCCAAAAGCTCTTGAATATAATGACCACCATCCTACCATTTTTCGGCATGCGCCTTGTAACTTCAGAATTCAAACTCTGGCTTCAGAATGTGGTCGCTGAACACACACCTTACAGTCCAAGAAAAATCACTGGGGGTTGTGAGGAATTTCACATGCCTCGGTAGTTACATTTCCTGACAGAAGTGTACCTGATGAAGTCCTACACGAATCTCAAGGAGTGGGGCTAGGCTTGTTAATTTGCGCCACTTATGAGGTCAGAAGCATATCATTGGGTCCCAAGATAGGCGTGTACCAGACTACAGGAAAAGCTGCAAAACATGGCTAGTGCAGACATATGGCGAGGCGTCCTTGGGTTTTTGACCGCCGATTTCCCAGGGGCGTTTCTGGTGCCTGACGGCATCAACAAATTCGCGATCAAAAAAAACGGATAGTTGGTTGTGTAGCAGATACATCGCAGATAACATCCAGCACCATCAACCGTGGTGGCTCGGTCATGGGCTACCATGCCAAAACACCGTCTGCCGAGATGACTGTTGTTGTCTGTGCCTCCTTCAGAATGGCCTTAACCGCGAGGTGGCCAACGTATGACTTGGCAAAGAGGAGTGAGATTACGATAAGTTTGTGTTGTTGGTGCAGTACGCCTTCCGAGATGGGGTACCCGTGACCTATTCTGCACCTAGCCGTCAATGACGTTCGTGCCGTCAGTTTCTTCCCAGACTGTCTAACTAGGCACTTGGGGGTGTATACACCTCACAACGCTTGTGACAGGCCACCACTAGGTCCCCTGCTTCACGCACTATCTTCTATTCATCCTAAGACTGTCAACATTGACGTTGAGGTCTTTGATGATGGTTTCCGATTACACATGAATGTCAGCAGCTGACCCGAGGCTGAATGGGCGAACACGGGAGTAAAAGGGCCCTGGAATTTCATGTACACATGTTCCCCGAACCCGTGTACAAACGAATACATGGAGTTCGACTTAAAAAATTCAACCAGTCATATACTCACTTCTCAAGTCGCTGCAACATACCCCCGATGAGATTGCACGACATAAAAATCATCCCCAGTTCCTCGGGGTAGCGATACTCGCAAAACCATATTGAGTGGGTCTCAGGGTCGAAGTGGTTCCAGAAATAAGGAATGGCCACTTTTTCGATATCTTCGTTTGAATACGTCCTTTTGAAGGCGTCAATATCGAAATTTCCATCTGGTAAGCTGGCGAAAGGGTTTTTGCTGGGAGGTTTTGGAGTATCCTCTTCATCCTCAGGTTCATGCGCCAACTCCTGCTTGGGCTTTTGCGGATTCTCTTGCGCTGGCTTTTTCGCCTCTGGTTTCGCCTTTGGTTTGGCATCCTACAGCTTCCTCAAATGTTAATTTAAATTACCTTGGGGTGCAACTCCGCGTACTTCTTCGCATCGAACTGTGCCTCTTTCACACATAACTCAGTCTTACCAACCACTTCTGACACATGAGGCTGGTTGGCTATGGTTGTGTACCACCGGACAACATGGGGATACGGCTTACGACCAGCTTCGTCAAGTACGTGAGTAAACAGAGGATGCAAAGTAGTGAACACCGTGATATCGGCTTGGGAGATACGGTCACCCACCAAGAAGGTCCTGAGAGAAATTAGTACAAAAAATCCACCTACACGGTGCGCAAAAAGTTGTTCAAATATGATAGGACGGCATGCAAGTTAGATTTGGCTTTCTCTGTGTTTTGTTTGTTGTACTGCGTCACACCAAGGCAGGGATAGACCCAAGTGGCCACTGGTGGCAAGATGGCATTATCGGCAAAATTCACCCACTGTGTGACCAAATGTTCCAACGGTCCACCTGTGACGGTAGTTTTGAAATACCCATCTTACCTCGCAACTGATCAGTTCCCAAATAATATGCGATAGCGTTTGCATCAAATAGACAAGTGCCATCCTGGCCCTCGAAAACGGGAACAGTGGTGGGAGGGAACTTCTCAAGGAAAGCGGGGTCAGCGTCCGTTTCACCGGGAATATACGCCTTTTGAGAGACGTGCACACCACTGTACTTTGCGGCAATCAAAGCCCGCCATGATCTGTGATAGCCAGAAGGCGTAATCAGAGTACCGGACCGCGCCATACCGCCGGTCGACGCTAACGAGTGGTGAGTGCAATCAGTTAATTTAAACAATGCCTCCCCAGCTATCTGCCCAGAAATCGTTCGTCCTTAACTCGAATTTTTGGAGTTCTATCATCCACTGAAGAGCAGTAGGGAACCGAGTTGCAATTCAGAATGGGCAACGCAGACGCGCAATATGAGTTTGACAAGGATCACAATGTTTTGACGATGCTCGGTATTCGGCAACCTGGGAAACCGCGATGTTTCCATGATTTCCATAGTTTCATAGTTTCTTCGTCTAATGCGTCTCTCTACACACTTCTTATTCAATCCTGGGTAAATCTTTAAGGTCAACAATTACCTTCAATTAGAAATCAGTGCCTAATGAAATGAGATATCGCTTACTATAGACGAACGATGCGGGTGGTTCTGCAGCTATAATAGTTTATGAAACTTGCTAAATCCTGCATGGCTCCCGTGAATACATAAAATGCAGCACTGCGTATGCAATAACGGACGAACAACCTAGAGCTAATGGCTCCTGTATGCCTCACCTTAAATCATCATCACCTCTTTTCTCCAAATGATCCAGTTAGCACACGTCCTCTCCTGGGTGCAGAACCTGTGCGGAATCTGTGCAGAACTTCTGCACTGATTTTTGGCTTTTAAGCCGCGGAAGATTGAGACGTTTAATAGGCATCAAAGCTTCTTTATTTGTCTTACAGTAATAAAAAACCACAATGCCCTGCATTTCCTAGTACCTACGAAATGCAAACTGTCGACCCATTTAAGTGGTTTTGTTTTAGTGTGCGGCGCCATTGCTCGCGGGAAGCTCTGCGTTCTGCTTGTTCTCACGTACGGCTGAGAGTGAGTTTTGTTGTTCTTTCATATGCTTTATTCCTGGTGTGTTTACGTGAACGAAACCGTAAAATGATTTTTCATTCCAGGTAATCGTCAATGCGCCCGAAATTTTTTCGTGTTGCTCGTAAGGGCTGTTCAAGAACAACGCTGTATAGGAAAGTACGACAGGCGGCAAGTGGCTGTTTTCGTTGCCCGACTGATGAATGCGTCCGTAATGCCTTTAATCGACTATCTGAGGGTACGATTCATGAGTAATCAGATGATAGGTTCTAGATATGCCGCATTTGACCGTCCCAGGGGATAAACTAGGCTGTGTATTACTACGATGTTCGCCGGCGGTTTTGCCGATCCCTGTTATCAGGACCTTGGAACCAGAAAGACATTCACCACTGCGGCCCCTGGAGAACATTTCGGTTCCAGTTCTTTACCACAGGGTAGCCCACTGCAAGTCGTCGAAGGTATCAGCCCGTATTTTCTGCTTACACTCATACCGCTTTTCATCAGTATCCTTTTTAAACCATTCACAACCAGGTAGAAGTATTTTAACGGCTGTTCGTCGGATGGCGCGAAGGCTGAATCTACCATTATCCGGTTTAGCCGTTGTGTTGGACAAACTCAGGTACTATTTTCGTCCACGGACTGTAATGAAAAATCCCCGTTGTTGCTGCGTGCGACAGAAGGCCGGTGGAATGTACATCCACCTTGGGTTGAAAGCAGGTTTGCTGCAACAGCTCCGTGAGATTCACACTAGGGCTACAAATATCGACATTTAAATGAACGTTGACGGTATTCGGGCCTATAACAACTCGCGTACTCAAGTGTGGCCTATACTCTTCCGAAAAATTTCACCCTTTCTCGGTCAGGCTTTCGTCGTTGGACTATACTGTGGTAAACAAAAACCCAACGATGCTCGTCAGCTGATGTCTGACACGCTCGCTGAGTTGACGCACGTCTTGGCGAACGGTGTCTCCGAGTTTTAAAATATTCACACCATCTGTCTTCAGTGCATTATTTGCGACAGTCCTGCTAGGGCCCTTCTGAAGCAAGTGAAGGGACATACAGGATATTATGGCTGTGATTATTGTACACAAAAGGGTGTGCACATTGGCATACGCGTGACTTTTCCCTCGTTGACAGTTCCCTTGCGTTGTGACTCTGATTTCCGGACCAGAAAGCAAGAGAAGCACCATATAGGTCCAAGTCCGACCAAGGAGTTATATTTCATGATTGCTGGTTTCCCACCAGATTACATGCATAGTGTGTCTTGGTTTAGTGCGAAAATTTTACAGACGGGTCGGATTGTGATTCCAGTGGTGACACCACTTTGTTCGCGAACATAGTCATAAGCCCACCAACTCCAAAAAGACTAGGTTCTCCCGCACCTACCACCTTTTCAGTTTGTTAATTCCTCGTCCTTAGATGCACCAATCCGTCTACTTCGAATAGTAGCATCATTCCTGTTCAAGACGCGCCACCCGTCTCTGGGGATCCCCCGACGTACGTTTTATTTCATTACCACCATCTAGAATTCATCAGCAGTTCCACATATACAACACTTCTCGCCGTGGGTGATCCAGAACAACGCAGTTCGACCCCGATCCTCAGGTTTTCTTAACATTCCATGTACTTTACTTTCTAGAACTAACTCTCCAAATACAAAGACCAGCATAATTTCCCCGGATATGGCCAACCTCATTCTCAGTGAGTATATTACCATGTTTTGATTAAACTATTTTATAGAGAATTTAGAGAGGATTTATTAGTTACTCCAGGCACTGAATATGAAGCTGGACGCGTTAGTACCCACAGGCAGTTCTCAGACACTCGACGAGCCCCCTCTTCCGCTGTCATCCATGGACGATCTCCGAAAGTATGAAGAACATCTAAGAAATGGTCCACGCTATACACAACTGGTATTACTTTTATTTACGATTACTGATTTCGCAAAGGTGAAAAGGTGGCTCTTACAGGAGGCTGGCGATGTACGAGTGTAAGTTACCAACGTGCTTACACGGACGTTGGCACCAGGGCTAGCCGTACTAATCTATTGGCACGGGATAAATGAAAAAGAAGCCTTCGGGTCAACCAGACTGGCTCTAGGACTTGTTTGTAAGTATTTAATGGTTATGTTATATTTAGCTAGTTGAATCAGTGTCTGGATGAAACTCAATAACTATGTTCTTCATTACAGACGACTCAATTGAGAAGTTTCCTAACACAAATCTGCGACAAATAAAGGAAATCGTCCATCGCTGGCTGGAGACCGAACGGCAGAAAGTTCGGAAACGCCTGCAGAGAGCCACCAAGAGTGACAAATGATTTCCCGCTGCGTTATTTTAAATTCATTCATAAAAACATTCGTACTTGAAGGCGCTTATTGATATCCGGGAAGGTAATACGTTGAGCAATTTTGTGAGGGCACATTGGTTATCACGGCATGGGAGCGTAGTGTTTAAGAAGTTACTGACGTCGGACGACTTTAGATAAGTGCGGACTGTGTGCAGAAATTTGTTTAATTTCCGCACAGAATTTGCACCCAGGTGCAGAAGTGTGCAGTTATTGTGCGGAAATTTCCGCACCCGGGTGCCGAAGCGTGCAGATATTGTGCGGAAATTTCCGCACCCGGGTGCGGACTGGGTGCAGACATTCTGCNNNNATTCTGCAGACTTTCTGCACCAGTGCTAACTGGGGACGCTCTAAAGCATTCGTACAGTTCCGCGCCATAAACTCATGAATATCGATTTAGCCGAAAATACGGACGTACACGGAATTTCAGAGCACAGTGTGCTGTCATTGTTTGCTTCATCCTAAGTAAACACCAAAGCACGTCTTCTTTGCGAAACATCTGGCAGAGGCAGCTGTGCGCTTTCTGGACGGGTGGGGGCTAGTCAGCAAAAATAAATTAATCATATGTGCACGCACATGGGGACTGTGGGAATCGAAACTGCCGACGTGATATGATAACCGATTCGTTGCACACCAGCGGCCCCTGCTAGTAGTCCGTAGATCACAAAGTCCACAAATGCCGAATTGTGCCCCCAGACCACCATCTGATTTGCAGCGCAAAATTTCCGACCATGGAGGGCAAGAAAGTAGTCGCTGCCTCCCAGGACTTCTCTTTGGTCACAAGCGTACGGTGTACGTATATCATATTCCCGCATGAGCTACTCGGCTATTCAGGACGCCTTCTGTATAGAATGCTCCAGTTTGTCTGAGTAGTGCACCCACTTTGTCAGGCGCGAGTTATTGCACACAGTTCCAAAACGGGAGATCTCGGATTGAACGTGCTCCACACACTTGCAAGCCATATGCATACTTCGAGCTGTAGAGTAATAAACAGATCTAGACAAATGTACTTGCTAGTATTATGTTGAAAAAAACAAGTGTATGGCATTATCTGGGTGGGTCATGCAATGGAAGGCGTCCGCTGCTCAAAGTGTCTACGACAAAAACACACGGATCTCATATGACACATAGGTGCGTTCTGACCCCTATGCAAATATGGAAATTGCTCAACATGAATTCACAGGCGAACACGGTTGCCCGCATTATAACATTATTTTGGCAATGACAAACGTCTTCACTTGGTAGTGTTCACCCAACATGTCCTTGAACAATCCAAAAGCCTAAACACAGAAGCTAACTGGTCGCTTTCGCTTTGACGTCCATAACCATTTGTCCGGTAACCATGCCACCTATGATTGGTAAGGTGTACAGCTTTACCCTATTATGCCCCAATCGGCATGTTTTTTCACGGATTCACGGATTGATACACAGGATCGAGGCTTTTGCCCAAGTTTCCCGGGTCGGTTTTGTTCTTGTCGGTCAGTGGCTGTCGTTCACCTGAAAGGCACAAGTGAAAAAAGGGTGTAGCACTGCTCTTTATGTTCTCAGCGCGGGGCAGCATGCAAGCCAGCGCGAGGATTCGCATAAATAAATGTCTAATAGTGCTTTAAATTGGGTTCGAGAAGGAGCATG
>NW_008752300.1:36615-59042 GCF_000715545.1 Opisthorchis viverrini
TGTTTGCCTGCGCGGTATCTGGTGGGTGCAGCGACATGTTGGGTCCAAGCGCTCTGTTGAACGACTTCTAACAGCGCTGCTGCAAAAGGTCCGCCTGATTCGACGCGCTGGAGTGCAATCCAGGAGGCCTTTGGGGCGTTGAAGTCACCTACCAGCAGGAGATGAGTGAAATGGTAGTTGGAGGAGAGTTGCCCGAGGGTTTGTGTGAGGAATTGGTCATCCTCAGGGGGACTCGAAGGGCTACGGTAGACCACACCGAGAAGGAGAGAATCGGACCCGCGCAGCGGGATTTGGACCCACAGTGCATCGCAGAAGGGTGCAGGGGTGGTGTCAGCGAGGACAATCGGGATTGGTAGGGCCTACAAGTCGGGAAATAAACCTATTGTCACTTCAAACCACACTGTAATTTTAACGACTCTCCAATCTGCTTGTAGCAGTTGCAATTTCGGCATCTCTTACATCCGGGAAGTGATTGAACAGCGTTATCTTCCGCCACCTGCTGAAGCGTACGTGGCCGTAGTGTCTTTTGCCGGACTACACAAATATACCCTTCCGGAACCGCAAAACTTTGCCAAGACGGAAAGCACAGAATCTGTCAAAATATAATACATCCATCCGCCACTCACTCAAAACACCTGGTTGTCGCTTTCGACGACAGTTGTAAATCAGCTTAGCTGTGATGTGTTTGTGTCGTTGGCTACGAATCGCCGCAATTTACGCGGCGGCACTCCAAAATTCAGCAGACCCTGCAAAGGCTTCAGTCCCTGACGGTTATTTGTTAGTTTTTCCAGAAGTCGATCTTACAAAAAGTGATTAGCTTACTGTCTTCCAGATATTAAGATTTGACGGAGAGATGGTTCGCGTTTCTAATCATACAACTGTTGCTCCATGTACCGTTTGGTATTAGCAAATGCGCCCAACTTACCACCTCTCCCGGCATTCCGCAGGTTTTGCTTGCCATCCGCTAAATTTGTAACACATGCAAGTGTAACATAAAACAGCGTTGCATTGGCTATCCACTGCACGCATAAATAACACACCAGAGTCTTTCGTGTATTCATTTAACCCCATCTCGAACGCCTTGACCAATGAAAACCAGACAGCCACAAATTTCTCACCAAACCTACCAGCATCCACAGTATTGCAAATTTACAATTGCATAAAAATCAGGAAGGGAGATTTTTTGGGCGATTTCAATTATTTAGTTGGTGGTTTGAGCACACATACAGCGAAAATCTTATTCGACACAAATGTTCTGATGAAAGGTGCATTTGCCGGATGATCACAGACCAGTTTAGAGGGCGGTCACCAGAGGCAAACGGACGTTGACTTTGCCAAATCTATGTGGTTTTCGGAGCTGATAATTTTCCTGGCAGTTAGTCTGATCAGGTTGGACGTTTGGATGGAATGCCTCTTGTAGACTTTTATTTAAGTGAAAGAACTTTGAAGGTCATCGACCAATGTCAATTCGCATGTAAATACCAATTTAAGAGACAACTCACGACATTTCATCTGGGCGTATTTTCAAGTTTTGCGGTGTTCTTCAAATGGGAGCTCACATCTACAGAATATTCATTACAAATTACGTCCAGATGATCGGTTGAATAAAGTTAGCATGCGTTGAACTCGTCATACGTAACAACTGTTTTCACATCTTCGACAGCATAAAGTTTGTTTCGCGTTCGGTATAATGATCGAAAACATCTTGATGAGTTATGCAGCACTGATGCGAGCATGCGTCTCTGTGAGTGATGCACATTCCCAAATATGCGCAACTGGTAACAAGATAATGTAGCGTTTTCTGGTATCCGCATATCAATTACGTATTGGAAAGCATGAGGTTACTTGGAGGGATTAAGTCATGAAGCTCTACGACCCTGCTGGAAAGCATGGAAAACCATTACATTCCTTCATTTTTCAGGTCACAGCTACTCCTCGTAGCTGCTCGGCCCGTCTTTGTGAGGCGATGTTTGGAGCCTCGACTATGCACAGCGGCCTGGTGTAACGGCCACATAGTTTTTCAACATCATAACATTGTGCATTGTCGCCCCACATGTCAGCAATTGAAAAATACGACAACACTACTTGCGAAATGTCTTTATTTATTTAATGCAATGGTACAGCACACCGGGCGGACCTTCGGTTACTTTATCCGTAAACCACCATCCGCGAAAAATGATTTTTCTAAATACAAGGCACTGGTTTTTTCGTCGTCAATGATGAAGCAATCGCATTCACACTGATGTTGCAATACTATAATAATATGTATACATCCCTACTTGCATGGAACAGATCAGTTGGAGCATAATCTTGTCCTTACAACCTGAACACGGCAGGCAACAACACAACTGGGAGGAAGGTACAACCAACGGGGCAACGAGTCACCGTAGTTGCGGAAACAAAAAAACAAAGACAATAGCCGTGGGGCACGAATAGTTCAATGATGAAGCCAATTGAGTTGAGCTAAAACTGGAGATCACTGCTGGCTATGGGTGATCTTGGATGGTTAAGTAAGTGGCCAGTGTCACAAAAATACGGTTTACAATGAAAACATGTACATCAACCGGTACCACTGTTGTGGGAAAGTCAGTTCTAAAGGATAGCTTCGAAGAGGAGAAAGTGCCAGTGCACAGGGCCGAAAGAACACAGTGAATAGAACTGAACTTGTGGAGCCGGCAAACCGAAATTGTAGCGAAAAACCAGGTAAATTTAATCCGAACTGAAGGGTCAGCAGGTGAGAACGAACTCGACCAACAGGCAGTTTGGGCAGGCTGGAAAATTTGTTTGTATTTAAGTTAGAGTCTCAGGTGGGTGGCAGATGACGGTCAAGAGGAAGAAGAAAAGAGTTGGGGGAGTGTCATCAAACTGAGTGTGGCAGTGCCATGCCACAATGTCAGTTATATACCTCAGTTTCCGGGCAGCCCCGTAACGGTCAACAAGGTTGCCGCAATCAGACAGGTAATACGCATTTCTGCGGAGCTGGATCTGAGTTCGACGGGGACAGTTATCATTAGTGGTACGAACTGTGTCTCATTTCTGCACTGAGCGTCGGTCGATTAGAGGGCTTACGGCCAGGGCAAGAGTAGGTGTCCAATTTTGGGAAGTGGTGACTCAGCCGCCGAGGTAGCGAGCATGGTGGCTATCCGTTGGACCAGTTAGAACTGGCGAGTGCATGAATGATAACAGGGGAACGGCTGTAGTTGTTAGCCAGCTAAGAAATCCAGTCATTGTGTAAAGGGTAATGATTTTGATATGAACAGGGACAGCATACAAATGATAAACGGTTGAGAAACAGCTTCCCAGGTAATGCACAAGGACTGTGGTTAGACTGGAATCTACTTCTCGAACTTAACAGAAGGGTATGAGTTTGGGTCGCCAGTCACCGAGTCACTGCCGTCAACCCGGGAAACGAATAGCACACGGCAAAATCAGTCAAGAGTGGCTAGCAGTGACTGCAGGCATTCAGGGAATAATAAGGTCTCTACATTCTGTATGCACGCAGTCATTTCAGAGAAAATGAGGGAAGAACGATAAAATGCATTTATGAATGAAGCGGAGTCAAAGTCCAGGAGGGTTGCATGAAAGCCAATTGTCAGATCAAATCGCTTTAGACTTCAAGTAGCTTACGAATATTTGCCTGTTTGCCTATGTGTGTATCCATGGCAAAGAACCAGTGAGCTAAAGGTTACTTGGTGTCAAATCGGCCTCTTTAGAACACCTGATCATTACTTTATTATCTCCTCGGAACTTATACTTCTCGAAACAGAAGGGTATGAGTTTGGGTCGCCAGTCACCGAGTCACTGCCGTCAACCCGGGAAACGAATAGCACACGGCAAAATCAGTCAAGAGTGGCTAGCAGTGACTGCAGGCATTCAGGGAATAATAAGGTCTCTACATTCTGTATGCACGCAGTCATTTCAGAGAAAATGAGGGAAGAACGATAAAATGCATTTATGAATGAAGCGGAGTCAAAGTCCAGGAGGGTTGCATGAAAGCCAATTGTCAGATCAAATCGCTTTAGACTTCAAGTAGCTTACGAATATTTGCCTGTTTGCCTATGTGTGTATCCATGGCAAAGAACCAGTGAGCTAAAGGTTACTTGGTGTCAAATCGGCCTCTTTAGAACACCTGATCATTACTTTATTATCTCCTCGGAACTTATACCCCTTAGCCTAACAGAAGCACAGCTCCGTCGTTCCAACTTACCTGTACCACCCCATACTCAACTGAAGTGCCACTCTCACCAACTGGGGATTCTGTTCTCGGACACCGATAAATAGCCCCCGTCGTGCGCCTGTAAATCGGCTCTGTTGTGATCTACAGCAACCAATTTTAGCTAAAAGGCATTTGAAGGCTACCCAATGTTTCAGGCCACCCTGATAACTTTCCCAAGTCTGTCATTTAGTTTTGGCATCATCAAACCCAACAAACATGCCAACATGTTACCACAACTCCTCACTTTCACAATCGTGTCTAAATTATCCGAAAATATGATCGACCAAGACAGCCACTTCTGATATGTTCTTACTGTCGCTGATGATGATAATCTAGCCGAAGATCGCAAGATCTACTACATCAGGCTGCCTCCAAGGACAAAGACTCCTTAGGCCATATTCAAGACATATACATCGCCATAAAACCACTGATAGCATCCTTGTCCTCTAAACGTTCAATGACGCTGAATGTGCATAATTAATCAAGTGGATACTCCTTGCCATACCTTCCACATTCGTTCAATCTCGATGAACTTTTTGGTCAATACCTAAGCCTAATATCCATCGATACTTTCCACACAGTTGGCAACCCACCCTCAACTGCATGACTTCCTCAGATTACACCTTCTGCAACGAAGAAAACAGCAAACTTAAACGAAAAAAGCGTTTGGCTAACGCCTGTTTCACTGGATTAGGCTTGACTTGGTGGTGGCATGTACAGCAGAAAATAATAATATGGAGACAAAATATTAAGTATAGCACAGCAAAGTTGCTTTTCAACATAAATCAACCTCAGCGTCATCATTAGGAGCGAAATCCGCGTATTTGCTGTATAGCATATCCATTTGCCATCAAACATTCGGGAAGGTATGTTGATGGTTGCACTTTTAAGGCATCAGCCGATAATATTGATGCGCCAATATAATGACATCGGCGGCCTTTTGATCAGGGGGAATGGAAGGATAGCTACCCGTTGAGAGCGAATGAACAAGTGCTGCTAAGGGTTGCGCCTGATGATGTTCAAAAACATTGGTGTCCTTGTCTTAGGGTACCAAATCGGAAAGACAGCCATGAACAAAGCAACTGATTTTGCTGGTAACGACCTTCACACTTCACAGCCAAGTCATCGATTGATCTCCTAAAGCTAGTTTTACCTTTCGTGCGGTTGTGCAAAAGCAGCCCTTTGAGAAGGTTTGTCAAATGGCATCTGGAAAACCTGGTCAAGCCAGCGCAACCCATCAAGTTCGATCAGTTCATCTATCATGCGCGAGTAATTTCATCCGAAAACCATTTGTCCAACTTCAGTGCTGCTAACCTCGTGTCCCATCAGAATCGAACAATGCTCCAAACATATCAACAATCAAACATTCTAAAACGTTTGACGTTTTTAGCGAGCGTCGGCAATGGTTGGGACCCGTATATTAATATGGAGTACACCACAGCATTGTAAGCTCGACGCTTGGCAGAAAAGCCGAGGACAAGCCTGCATCTCATGTAATTAAAGGTGCACAAAAGCTGCTCTGGTCTTCTCAGTTTGCCTAAAATATCACTTCTGCGTGACCGGTAATTGCTAGAGCTGCCCGGGCAAAAGTGTTTGTCCGTCAACTAAATCGGCCCCTCGGAGAGCAAGAATTTACGTTTCGAGTACTTGTAGCAGCAATTCGCAGGTGTGAAGCGCATGTGAAACCGTGCGGTAAATCTCTAACATTGTTTGCGTTTGGACGGCGGCAGATCGAAGAAGAGCTACCTCGTCTGCGTAATGTGTATCCGTGAACCAATGCCCCCGAAACACTTTGAACCTACAGGTATTAGAAACTAAGATGAGTCATTACTCATCATGTCAATGATGAAGTGGAAGAAATGTGAAAAAACAGCCTTGCTTAACGCCATCTGACTTGGTGAACTCAGGGGGGGCTCCTTGTGCAGCTTCATGCGTCAGCGGGAGTTAGTCTGCGGCACCTCGAGGGGGTCAAGAAATTTCATTTAACAGACACTGCCATAATGCCTGAAGGTCCACAAAATCAATGGCAGCCTTTAAATCAAGGGAAACAAACATTACTACTTACTGGAATTAGCACCACCATTTATTCACGCAAAACATTCACTGTAGTTCATCTGACCGATTTGTTTCGCTAATCCTATGCATTCTTCCCTAGGATTTAACTGCGCAGTGGTGTCACACTGGTGCCCAGCTATGCAATATAACCATGCGCTTCATTCTTCCCAAAGATCATCTGCCCCGATATGCTTTGAAGTACTAAATAGTTTGGGATCATCGACCTTCCGGTGTGAGATGGTACCTGTTTCCGTGTAGAACGTGATTTCGGGAAGCCATCCATATCCCATGTTGACAAGTTGCCGTTCACTTTATCCTCCATGCGGTAGGTTATTTTTGCCTGCGGTCGTCTCACCCGGATGAATGAGCAATGTTTAACCATTTCAGGAATGTCTGTAATGGCCTTCTAATGTCTTTTTTCCCTACCACGTTCCCGTCACAAAAATCCTAACCCCACAATTTTTGTCAGCTAATCGTCCCTTTTTACAGGAGCTAACAACAAAGTCACACGCGTTTCAACTACGATTTGGAGGACATTCTGCCCCTACCTCTCCATTTCCCACCCAGCTTCGTTTGTAATAACCTAACTAGCAGCCACACTGGTTGCACTTTGTTCGGCTAACGCATTTTCACATTTTCACTATATCCATACCCCGTCGCATCGGCTGCATGCCACCATACCCCAACATCTCCAACCGAATGAAGAGTACCGTTTTCGAAATTGGGCAGTGCTGCCTGATTGCAGTAGGTAAAAATTCAGCCGCACTCTGCTCATTGCTATTTTCGTCTGCAGCCAAATTCATTCCGCAGTCCCCTCCGGCAGACATTCTTGACACTTCCACTTTTGATCCCGTGACTAATACTACTGTCTATGTTTTCTACTGTTACCCGACCGAGCCTTTTCTCATGCCCCCACAGCACAATTTCAGTCGGTTGATTTTTTTACCAGAACTCCATAGCACCAGCCACCCTACTGTACACCTTCTTGTTCTACCCATATGCACACTGTTGCTTCCTGTGACACTGTCATGGTGACACCGTCGTGGTACACAGTCAATATTCTCCTATAATCATGCAATGAAAGTTGCAGACGTTTTGGACTTGCAGTGCTGCTTGCTTCTACATTCGCTTCATCTTCTGAGTCCTCCGCCTACAACAAAATTACCAGTGATCCTGTGACGGCCTATTCTACTTGCGTGGGTCCCCAAATCCTGCTACCTACAGAACTACACATCGCTGGGCTTGTTGCCTCACCCATGACGCCGGTTACAAGACTGCTCAGAGGCCCCGTTGTCAGTGCAACGATGCAAGGCACTGCCGTACTCATTCTAAAGGCACACAGAACTATTCCATTCACAACCTGCACTGCCTTGTCCCACACCCTTGGGTCCATAGTGCAGATACGAAAAAACCGCGTGCCTAGGTTCAGTCAAATCTGGAATGTATTCGTCCGAACTTACCCGATCATTTCCTCAAATCTAACCATGTTGGTGCGCTTTCAGTTCGTTTTCTTCACAAAGTCGGTGATTTTCTTCACCGTTGGTTTTCCCTCCCCTGCGACAGCACGAACGCGCATTCGCAGATAAGTCTTACATCCGACACCTCTCCAACAGCGACAGCCGTGAGTCTAAATAGTTCAACTTTACACCATGATTATGAGCTTCAGGCTAAAATTAATCCTTGTTGCGAGTTTGTCCAGTTACTTATTCCTGAGTTACACTTTTCGTGGCCCTGAAAATAAACTTAACCCTCCATGATCATGAAGCCTCAGTGGCGCCCACAGTTTTCGTTCAAATTGGCCGGTCGGATAACTGACATACGGTTGCTTCTTCAGGTTCATTTTTGGGGTCCCTCACTTTCCGCGATTGGCAATCTCACTTCCAGATCGAGGTGGGGGCGTCTCATTTTGCATCCTTTCTTGTGCTATAACCCGCAAGCTTTCAGTTGTAGAGAATTGATCCTGTCTCGGTTTGATTCGTTGCGAGAGACGAGAAACCCTATTAGCTAATTTTTTCTGACCTTGGTGTCCACCATATTTGGATCGTGCCAGAGGCATTGCATAGTCCGCATTGTGTGTCTGACTACGCCTAACACCGGCCGAGCCCTTTTTCTGGCAGTACCGTCACGATCATGACTGACAGAATACCACTGTCCAGCCGGGAGTAAACAGTATCAGTATTAGTATTAAGATGACCACGACGTCCACTGACACTCGGTCGAACTTCCTTAGATACTGGCGGGAGCACTGCTTAGCCGAAAAAATTAGAACTTCCTGGTGAAGTTATTTTATTTTCCCGAACGCAGGGATCTGGCCAGATTGTTCCACTGGAGGACAACAAATCTGAAACGAAGAACTTCTGAACTCCCCTTCGTGCATATGTTCACTGTCGGTGTTATCAGTGATACGTACTAACAATGATTGCAACGGCGCGTTACCATTGAAGAATACGTCTGTTAGTAATCTGTTATCGGTTTTTAAGGCTTTGCGCATCCTTGTTACCTCGAGTGGCTTCAAGTTCTCCAAAGTTAACAACCATTCTCAGCCCATTATTTTTAGGAAGTATAACTTCGAGGATGTTTCATGTATGTCGGAAATACACAAAAATTTGTTGCAGAATTCTATTTAAGCAAATCTTTTGATGGGCATAATTTTCTTCTTTTCAGAAAATTTTAAAAAATTGACTCGTGACAAGTCTCAATCTAGTTGCCTGAGACCTCCACTGAGGGATTGTTGATAGTGTCAACCGGAAAAAATAAGACCCACACGTGCTCTGCATATTTTATAATCCCGTGATGTAAGTTTGTTTAAGGTACTGCACCCGTCAATCTTTCTTTTCACGGAAACACAAATTATCCAGATGGCCGCCTACTGAATACCATCCACATTATGACGGCCTCCTGTAATGGGTTGATTTTCCGCATCTCGGCTAACCCATTTAATCGAGGCATCAACTACTTTCATCAATACGGGAATGTAAGTTGAGCATTGATAATTCGCAACTCAAGATGTCATGATAATTAGCCAATAAGTCATTCTTCAGCTGCACTTCCATATCCATGGCCGCATAAGGTAACCGCCTGAAGACACCCCGTGGGACTCACAACTAAATCGACGTGCACGGCGCTGTCACCTTTGTCTTAGTGGGAGCTGCACCACCACAAGTCCACTCCAACAGCCAGACGTAACAAACTTTTCCAAAAATGATCATATTCATATTAAATACAAAGACCTTATTATTCACTGCATACCCTTAGTCACCACAAGCGACTCCTGCCATGCACCACTTGCTTCTTAGAGATGCCGGTGACTCGGTGACCGGCGACCCATACTCTTATCTCCCTATTAAGTTAACGTGGTAGATTCCGGTCAAACTACTGTCCTTATCCGTTATCTGGGAAGCTGTTGCTCAAGGATTAATCATTTGACTGCTGTCCTTGTTAATATCAATCCACTTCCCTTTTGCGCAACAGAGACCCTGAGATTGGATTCTTTAGCTGGGCCAAAAGCTAACGGCGTCCCCTGTTTAACCCAACATGTAATCGTTAACTCAAAATAGTCCAACAAGGAGCCTCTCTGCTTGCTACTTTGGTCGCCAAGTCCTTCCGCTTTCAGAATTAAACACCTGCTTTTGGCCTGGTCATACGCCTTCTAATCGATGGAAAAACGATACAGAGCTCTTAATAGCAATGATAGCTTTGTGCATTGCTATCAGAATATACTGCATACATGCCGACTAACATCTCACAATAGCGATTCATTGTGTCTTCCCACTGCATCGCCAACCTCGTCTAGTCCTTCGTTGCTAAACCAGCCAAAAAAAATCCACCACTTCGTGGGTTTATGTGACTTGCTCTCGTTCCCCTTAGATTACTCTCGTTCCATTGCACACCGTTTTATTCGCTGAACCCTGTACTTCCTTCCTTGCTCCCTTTCTTTCCGAACTTCAACCCCCGCAGTAGCTTAATAAAGGGCTCCACATGATCGTTACCTCTCCAATATGGCTGGTCCTTGGTTCACATACACATAATCCTCCAAATGAATCGTAGTTATCCCTGACTCTATACAGGCCCGACTCCACCTGGGTCTTCCCTTGTCCAACCCAAATGCAGGCGCAACTGTAATGCGCACCCCTTGTCCGACTGCTGTCCAGAAACCGGCGTATGTCAGTGCATTCAGGCCAGCACTTGCATACACAGTCTGACAGCACTCCCGCAATTACCTTCTTGCTAACCTCGACTGTCGACCCCACGCACTCTAGCGTACCATTGCAACTACATACGAGTGTTTCACTCATCTGCAACAACCTTTTGGCCGAGCTTGTCCTAATCAGCTGAACCTTCAAGAAGCATTTACCCATCTTGGCTCTACGTCACAACTTCATTTTTTCCTTACACAAACCTTGCGGTGTTTCTTCAGCCCAATCTGTTAGCACTATCCTCCAATCAGAAATATCTTTTACGAATGGCTTTCCCGCAACCGTGACATCAATAAGCTCAGTTAGTCTCGATGTAAACTGTATTCCTGATATGATGCCTGTCGTTTATCTCAACTTCGAATTTTCATATCTCACTTCAACGCTTTAGTTACCCTGGCCATTTATTCAACCACACAAGGTCACTCATAGCCAGCAACGTTTTTCAGTTTGAGGTCATGACAACCAACGTCATCACTGAGCTACTCGTATCCAATACCTCGTTGTTCTGTATTTAGGGTTCCATAACTATGATGACTTATTGCTAGGTGAGCGTGTCTTCTTGGTTGTACTTTCCCCTGTTGTGTTTTTGCTAGCTGCGCTCACATTGTAACTTCTCGGTCCCATCTCATTCGGTATATTCGCCACAGGTTTAGAAATAAACCTAGTATAATTAATTTACTGTTATAAAACTTAAATCAGAAACCAATCAGAGCCTGCGCGCATAAAAATTTATCCCTTGTGCTACACGGAACCAGCAGCTACTTAATTTCTGTACGTTTCAACGAAACTTTAAGACAGCCTCTGAAGCTGTACCACAGCTTCTCATTCTTTCACTCACAGACTCAAAACGGTTTGTCGCGCGCGTTTCATTGACAATTACTTTATATGGGAAATGTCAAAGTAACGCTACCTGCTGCCATCTGGAGAAGCATGTGCGGCTTACGTGATCTCCCTGTGACCGCAGGACATGCACACGTTCTGCCTCCAAAGAATGGCCAGGGCCAAAAGCTTATCATCTGCCATGATAAAATCCAGCTATGCGGTATTTAGTGAACAAGGCTGGTCGACAAACCTGGCGATAGGTATGTCCTGAGAGGCAAGTGCCTGCCTGATTCAACGGCCCCAAACGGCCGCACTTCACACAACGGCGTTCCATACTTTAGGAGGGCCCTGCAGAGGCCGAAGTTCGTTTAGGTTAGCCGTAGATTAACCGGAAGTCGACCGTGCGAAAACTTAGAAACCTTGTGGTTGTGTTCAACATTGTTCGAGATTTTTCTCCTGCTTCCTTGGACAAAAACTCACTGGACAGCAAGTGCTTTGTGTGCTGCCTTTATTAAAAAACGCTAAGTTAAACGCTGAATTAAAAGGCTAAGTTAAATTCTTGGCGAAAAATCAAAGGGGAGGTGCATTAAAACAAATGACAAAAAAGCCGTAGACTTAAAGGAATTTTGGCTTACGCACATGCAACAAAATGCAACATATTGAATTAGGCTGGTTTATTTCACTCACAAAGGTTTTGCAGATAAGAGTCTTGTGCATCCAGGTGGCGGCCGGAATAAATCTGTTCTCTTGTCGCGACGCCAGGTTAACTCGAGTGACACGCCTGAAGAAATTTCTCAATTGTCCCGAACTAGGCAGCCACAAGCACGTGGAAATTTATTTGTCCATGTATTGAATGTCGGATTAATTATGCAGTGGGGTGTGGTTTTCCTGACCACGGGATCTGATTGAGTAGTTGCTGGATAACATTATTGACAGCACCAAAACGTCTGGCTAATGTTGCTTCTATGGTTTAGAGGAGTTTTTACGTTCGGTGAAAGCCCCTAGTTACTCCGGCCGATCATTAGGTAGATCTGGATGCGACCCACTAAGGCGTCATTCGTCCCGGTAAACACATGATCATCGATCGCTGGGAAGTGGCTAAGGTTGCAAATTTACCACAACTGTTTCTGTCAGTACAAACCAAATATGTTATTTGTTGCACAGAAGTATCCCATCCTATCCCCGTCGCCAACTTGCCGTGGTACCACAGTCACTTAATGCGTTCTTTTTACCTTGAACTCCAGTCAGGATAGCCGCCTGATCGCTTGGTGCGCTTGCCCAAGCCAGCAAAGTCAACGAACGTGCGAGCCAGTTGATCTGTTGGTCGCTGTTGCGTACAGGTGATCAAGTGCTACTAAGAATACAACTCATCTGACAGGAGCGAGCGAAGAAAAACCAGTGAAATCTTCCTCAACGAAAAACGGTTATTCCATTGGCAGTTATCTAGTCCCGTTACGTTCGGAGCCGGTTCTCCTAATAGCAGGATAGATTGAATGTTGGAGGCCTATTTAAAGAAGTCATATTTAAAACCAATTTGTTTGAATGCATCACCACCTTTGGCGAACTGTGGCCAACTGTGACACCCATATTTTTCACCCTTGGCCACCGCTGGCGTGTTTCTAGGCGACACGGGTCGCCACACTTGCGGTTCACTGAACAAACCGGTGGTTTCAGCGAGGAAACCTACAGTTCCACTGGGTTGTTTGTGTTTGCTCCACATGTCCTGGCCACGTTCAGAAATACACTTCACTCTGTTCATCCATTCACTTCTAGATGAACGGCATGAGGATAGCCTCACCCGATGTCTTCCGGAGTGAGCTGTCAAGCTTTCATTGCATGTTCGGACTGTCGTAAAAGGTAAACGCACAGTTGAGAAATGTAGAGAAATTCACCATTCCGTGTGCACTCATGCAACAAATACCAAGGAGGCCAACAGAATCACCACAGTACTTTGCTGGTTAGATGATTGGACACGGAATTCAGCGAACAAATAAATGAGTGCATTTACCACAGTCAGGACTAATAATAAGGACGGTTTTCTTTTCGAGGATGAGCTGCTCTAATCACTGTTTTTCACTCACCGATGGCGTTTTCAACGGCATCTTTACATCTAGAGACTATGTTGTGTCACAGGAGCATGAAGCGGTGTAACAGAAACGAGCCTCTTTCCTTACACTTAGTCAATTAAGACTTACTCCCCCGAAATCCTGAAAGCAGAAATGCAGTTCTTTGGCAATAAGTCCAGGGCCACGGATGTACGGCATACTTTGCGACCGGTCCCACCTCATGTGAGCCATCATGCACTTCCTGGAGAATAGGTCCGTACAAGTCGCACCGGTTTCTTTTATTCCGTCTATACACTAGCCACTGAAATATCAATAATCTCCCGCAATATTGAGTCCAAAATATCATGAGGCCTTAAATTCAACTGCGTGAAAGATTTCTCATTCTTTAGGCGCTTCTTATAGTTGCTAAAGGACAACACCGGTTCATCAAGGCTACCGGTTGTCTCAGAAATTCCGTTTGATCCATTATCTTGACTGTATTAATATGCGTTATTGGATTGTCTACCCTGAACAAATGCAGCGCCAACTACTTCGGAAGATGCCATATTAGAGTACCCATATTATATGATGTAGCATATACCGAACTTGTTGAACCACCATTTTCACAAGCAGCCAGAACCTAGATATGGAGTTACGTGTAAAAGTAGGGTTGTCAGACCCCAATGCCAGAAGCGGGTTCCAAGATTTTTATGGTTTACCATGTTGTTGAAAGGATCGATGCCAGTGTTAAGTCTAGTTTCGGGAAACAACATTTCCTCGATTTCTGGTGGAGCTAGCGTAGTAGCCAGGTTGATGATTCAGCTTGAGTGCAACCAGCATCACGCCACTGATAAACTGGCTGAAAAGCAATTGTCACCGCAAGGATTTATTTAGGTTTTGTGATGCCCATCCCGTCCAGTTTTACGGCCTCACTAGGTCAATTGCCCGCTCGCAGTCGAGGTGATCTCATCTGTCGCATCACTCAAAACTCGGATGTTGCATCAAACAATGCTGCTAGTGCTTTTGATCCCGCGATTAGGTTCGGTCACGTGGGTCCAGTTGTACTCGCTTCGGAAGTACTCCACCTAAAATTGACAACTTGATGATGTGGTCGGGCTTGCGTGTTGGCCCCCCGCTATAGGGGTGCGAAGGAAGTGAGGTGTTTCCCTAAGACGACAACCATGTCCATATTCGTGAAGGCAGCGAGGCTGTTTTCCCACCAGGAAGAACGGGTTAGAAAAGTTCGGTCTCCACCGATTACTCCGATCGCCCAACGGTTAACCGAAATCTACCGGTGCACTACTCAATATGGTCGAGATACCTTTAAAAAACAGTTTGATGTTGCGCAAAAGGCATCTGCTGTGCGCGGCCGCATCACGGGTGAGACAATGTCGTCATAATCTCTACGCCTCGGGACCAGGGTAATCCTTACGGTTAAGCAAGTCAAGCCATTGGGTCACCATCATAGTCAACATCACAAAGCAACCCCATTGTTGCGGGTCAGATTTTTGAGTCAAGGGTCAAATGTGAGGTACTTCAACCAAATCGCATTTCTTGGCCTGTGCAACCAAAAAGTACCATTTGCTTGCAGAGTCTTGCGTCCACTGATGACCACCCTATCTCCTTCCTATCACAAAAGCAGACATGGCTGGGTCATTCGACCGTCAGATGTTTGCTGGAAGGATCTTATGCGCCCGCTGCTTATCAACAATCAAAGAAATAACTGCTTGCTAATTTCACGGGATTTTTTCTATACTCTATGCCAAAGTGGTGACTGCCAGGTAACTCTCACTGCAACATACTTTCTTAAAATTGACGTACGCTGTCTCTCCGAAACGCTCATGCAAGGCCCAAGCGTGGTTGTGCATATCAAAACACCAGGGACAAACTCCGGGTTCTCTGTGATCCAGAAGCTAAGTCTCGTGGAATATATAAGGTGGGAGCCGCACTCGGCCCTAGGCTAGACGCATACTGCTTGATCGGATCCGAGCAAACACTTGTCTTTGCACCGTCCGGTTATTCAGCTTAATCGAGCTCAAGCCCTCTTGGCATAAAAAACCATGCCTGGTTGTATTATTGACTAATGCACGAACGGACTGCAGATCTGATGCTGACAATTGTCCAGATTCATTCGTTAAACAAGAAGCACAGACATTGTGATACTTGCGGGCGATATGAATGCTCAACTCGGCCGTTTGAAATCCTTGAAATCACAGTTGGATGGTCCGTTCAGAATGGATGCTAGCCGCGCGGAAAACCGAGAGCGACTCCTTCAGCCGTGTACTGATCATTAACTATTTCGGGCAAGTACGTCTTCTCAACACAGATGTTCGCACCAGGTTAACTAGCGGCCACAAGCTGCAAATCAGCCATAGACCCAGTTGGACCACGTGGCCATCAGCCATCGGTGGAGGATTCAAGACTGTCGATCCTTTTGATTTTGATCACTATGTTTTGTGCACGCCTGACAGTCCGTTTTTCTTTAGGCCCCCTAAGGTCAGCACAGGGCATGCCAGTCAGACACCGAAAAGCTACCATAGCTTTTAACAAGCACGAGTCTTTCTAGATGTTTTTTTAAAATCTTTACAAGTAGTCGCAATTTTCCGCCCGGTCACTATGAAAAAACACTTCGATTAACCAGACTAAGTCTAGAATGCAATCAGCATCCGTTTACCAGATTCTAATACCCGTAATCGCAGGTGGATGTTTCTCTAAGTTGAGGGTGCTTCTACTACCCGACGTACAACGTCTCAAGCTACCTGCTTTTCAAATGTCGTCCAACAACGTCCTGGTAGTGTAGGAAGAGAAGCAGAAGATCTATTGGAAGATGTCCCCAAAGAAGATCTCTGTAACGCTTACCAAGTGTCAGAAAAGTACGAAAACAAGATGCTACGGGATTTATACACCACAGTCGAACTTGACAAAATATCGCCATTGCAGCTGCTTCGCCATGTGCGCAGTCTCCTCTGCTACCGTACCAAGGCACAACTATGGCCCAATAAACTTCCATTCTCCACGTCCCGCGTCACCGGTGCTTTCGCTAAGGAACACGGCTTGGAGCAGCTGGCCCAGGTGGCGGAAAAACAAGACTTGATATCTTGACCGACCGTCTACAACGGCTCGAGATCAACAAGCATCGATCACTTTCACGATCTCGATCGTTGTCTCACTCCCATCCCCCTTGGTGCTGGTATCACCAATCTTTCGACTCCAAAGCACGCAAGTGCCAACCACCCTGTTCCTTCAACAGGAGCTCCAACAGCCCTTTAAGCGCCCCGGCCAGTCAGTCACCGTCGCGACTCTCTGTGGCCTCCCTCGCAATAGTTGTCCATACCACATCGCCGATCGTTCAAGTGGTCCAGGTTTCTTGTAGATACGGGAGCTGAAATTAATGTGCTACCACATAAGATTCTGCTTCCTGACTCCGCTTCATACTCGTTACTAACCACTTACGGTACCCACCTTGCTGCATGCAGTGAACGTTTCACCACATGTGACCTCGGATTGCGTCGTGTTTTCAAGTGGATTATCCTTTTGGTCCACATCCATTCGTCATTGGCGCGGACTTGCGGACTTACTAAAACTTATCCGTCAATATACGACGCAGGTCTTGTAGATAAGCTGAAATTAATGTGCTACCACATAAGATTCTGCTTCCTGACTCCGCTTCATACTCGTTACTAACCACTTACGGTACCCACCTTGCTGCATGCAGTGAACGTTTCACCACATGTGACCTCGGATTGCGTCGTGTTTTCAAGTGGATTATCCTTTTGGTCCACATCCATTCGTCATTGGCGCGGACTTGCGGACTTACTAAAACTTATCCGTCAATATACGACGCAGGTGTCTCTTGTACACCCTGATTTCCCTCTCGTTCAACGCAATTAGTGCCCCAAATTATCTAAAGGTATCCGAATTATCCTACCTGATTCCGATTTTGCTGATGTACATGGGGAATTTCCTACCCCTACTCACCCACTTAAGTGCACCAAATCGGTCACGCATTCCGTCTTTCACCACATCCAGATGAGAGGTTCAACTACCGATACAAATCTCGGTCGACTTCGTTCGGATAAGCTCCGGACTGCGAAACACGTGTTCGAACACATGCTTCAACGCGTAATCATCCGCACTTCATTCAGCCACTGGTCGTCACCTCCTGCATATAGTGCCCAATAGATCCAAAGTTGATTGGAGATATTTTGAGGATACAGTCCCCTCAATAACACCACTCTATCAGACAGATACCCATCCCACATATCCACGATTTCGCAAGTAACATATGCTGCGCAAATATTTCTCAAAGCCCAACCTAGTACGTACATACTACCACCTTACTACCACACCCTTCAAGCAGCTGTTACGAAATCGTTTGGCTTTACGAACTAACGTGTACACCTTTTGGTCTTCGAAATGCAGCCCGAATCTTTCGGCGTTTCACGGACGGTGGCTTTAGCGGTTTACCTTGAGTCTGTGCTTGCATGGACGTTTAACTTGCTAGCACTTCTCCAGTTGAGAATGCAGATCATCTAAGGACAGTAGTCCAACGCCTTTCTATCTAGAATATACACCCGATTGGTGATGAAACGTTTGCAACCAAATTGCCAGCTCAGCGAACAAGCCAACGACCATATACACCCGAACATTGATGAATGCTTTTTTGGTGTTCCCAACCTACATTTTTGGCCACTACACGGATCCAACCGGTAACCACCATTTTCCGATCCATTTTGGCCTTTGAATTTTTCCCCATACTCACACATACACAACTTTGCCGTTTCATTGGTATCATGAACTAATATTGGCGGTTCATCTCACATTTTGCACATGGTATACGCCACTGACCGATTTGCTTGTCTTCAAAAAAATCCGTTGCCTCGCCTCCACCGTCATTACTGCGTTCGAAAGAGCCAAGCAAGCCATCGCTCACGCCACAAAACTAACTATTCTCGATACCCGCGAAAACACAAGGCTTATTTTGACGACTGATGCTCTGAATGCTGCTGCCGGCACTGCGTTCCATCAGCCATCAGCCTATTTCTCGCAGAAGATGCAGGCTGCAAAAAACGCGTCACAGTATTTTTGGTCATGAATTACTCGCCATTTATCTTGCTATTCGTCAATTCCAGCACTTATTGGAAGGCAGATCGTTTACCATTCAACCCGATGGAAAACAATTTACTTATGCTTTAGCCGCCAAGCTTGTTCGTCACTCACCTCGCGAGTTACGTCATCTGGACCATATTTCTAAATTCGCTACCAACATTAAGTACGTTCTAGGATCGGGCAATGTCAATGCAGACACCCTGTCCCACACAGGCATCAACAATTTCTAATCTTCTGCCAAGTTGGAACATGTCAAGCTGGTGAAACCTCAGCCCTGCGATCCTTAATTTACGTCCATAATATCCTTTACTTCATTTCAAGTTTCTTCTATTCCCTCACTCTTCCAGTCTGGCACAGCTCAATCAGTCGTTCTGGAAGCTTACCGACGAGTTCTTTTCAAAGACGTTCATTGAATTTTGCACTCAAAAATCAGGGCGAAAAAGGAAGTTCATTAGTGCATGTTTCGTGTGGCTCTATGTGGATTAGGATTGTTGGATCCTAATCCGCAAAATATTGGGCAAAATATAGCGGGTAAAATATTCCATCGACTGTCAATACTCTTGACATAGGAAATCACTTCTGGGCTCATTTGCAGTTCCCGATGCCGGAATCGCGCGATTTCATCCTGATATCTTTTGTTGATTCCCCCTGTGAATTAACGGTGAACAAGGGTAAGATTCCTTGTTTCCTGACTACTCATGAGTAACATGACTTGCACCTGTTTATTATGACACCGTTTCGTCTTCTTGCTGGTCGTTTCCCCCCGCTTTGTTTCTACTTAAGGTCTGCTCATCCCTCAATAAGTGATGTCAACATTTGTTGCCCGTCTGTCATTGCCTGCAAGTTCGCCTTGATTGCACCTATTTTTTGAGCGCCCACTCCGACGGAAAAGCGAGCTGACCGGGTATCGAACCCGGATCCTCCGGACGGCAGGCGAACGCGCTACCGACTACACCGACCTGACACCCGGAGAGGCTGATTATTTTGTATTACCAGTTTACCGCACCTGGCAGATAGCCTTTGCCAAGATTTGTTTTAAACGGACAAAACCGCGCTATCTGACCTGTCGCGCAACACGAGCGGTTGCGTCGACGCCGACCGAAATACAGTCCCTCACATCCCGAACGTACTGACTCCTGCGCCGTCACGGCCAATTCACACTGTCAGACTGCCCCTATATGTATGTTTGTACATCGTTTGGTACCCACTTGCTGTTGCCCCTATAGAAATCCGTGCTGCGTCAGTGACTACTTCCCGCTCCTACTGAGTGCGTCATTGTTGATTTGACGTTTGCTTAATTCATGATGCTTACTAATCCGTTTGTCTGTAGAACCAGTTCCTGTCAGTCCTCAATATATCATCTGCTGCCCCACGTCCGTCTGCTCCTATTGACTACTGGCTGCGAACTGCGTATACTCCAATAGTCGCAATCGTCCTGTGAGATCCATAACCGTCTGGATCTTAATTCGGTGGTCCGCTTTCCCCATCAAACTGTTTTGCTCATATTCCTACCATGATTGATTTTTCCAGTCGTTGGCAGTCTGTTACTACCGATGGCGGTTCACACTTTCAGTGTAATATCTTCCGCTAATTTCCTAGACTATTCGCTTTTCATCACATTTCAACAATCGCATATCACCCATGTTCCGTCGGTCTGGTTGAACGTTTCAGTCGTTACCTAAAAGCTACAGTGACTGCCCAAGTGAACCCATCTTCATGGTCTTCTCTTCCACTTCTCATTTTGCTTGCTATGCTTTCCAATGTTAAGGAGGGTATTCACTATCCACCAGCCGAACTTTAAGTTTACCGGTAAATTGGTTCTCCCTCGCGGTGCAGAGCACGACCCACCTATCACGTTCGCCACCCGTCTGAATCAGTATGACAGAACTTCGTGCAGCCCCGGCCCCGGCAAAATCATCAACATGAAGAGAGTACATTTCAACCCATCTCTCTCATACACCATTTGTGTTTGTCCGGCATGGCGCACAACAAAGAAACCACTTCAACCGGGTTATGATGGTCGCTCCACAGTCATTGTACGTTACTCCAAATACTTCAATTCAGAGGCATGACTCTATGTCCATTGATCGTATGGAGACTACCTTCATTAAAACATCCACAACCACATTCAGCAATCCACCATCACACTCACCTACTCAGGGTACTACTAACGACAAAACAGTTCCTACCTCTATTGGTTCCGGATGACGCGCCCGTTTCCCTTAACACTTCACGTATTACGAAACTTGAAGCCTGCACATTTTTGATTAATTATTTTCATTATACAGGTGTCTTCGCCCTTTCACGGTCAGCGTTCCAGATGAAGGATAACGTGGCATCTTAAGTCTTACTTCCGCTTATTTGTCATTTCCATGAACGTTCTTTGTTTAAATACGAGAAACTACGGAGACGCGCATTCGCTTAATTAACACTCAATACAAACGTAGTGACATGCTTCGACTTTCTCTTCTGATTCCGCTCGCGCTTCTAACGGTCATTCGCAAGTTTATTGTGCTAACTCTGACATCAAAACATTTTAGACCATCTTCGAAATCCACTGCATGCGAGAACCGCTCGAAAGAAGGCCTCTTGACGACCATGATAGGATTATTCTACATTCGTTGATTTGGGTCAAGAACGAACCGTTTTAGAGAGAACAATTCTTAGTGAGTATGTTCCAACTGACTCTTTTCATTGTTGTATACTCAGTCTAGTGGTATTAGTTTCGTTTCATTTCCACGCACTCCGGTTATAGTCACCAATTTGGTAGCCGGACAGTTAAAAGCTTAACAATATCGATCTGAGTTAGCCCAACAACTCTCCGCCACAAAGTCCTCAAAAACCAACTGTCGAAGAGCCTGAGCATAGACCGAGGGCTCTGGTGGACATCAAAAGCTCGAAAGACGAAGGAGGCTTATGCTACCGAAAACAGTCGGGGCCTTTATCAACTGATATGATCTACTGATCCCAGGAGGGTGGCGGTCAGATGGATGATGAATGAAAAGGGAGACTCACTAATTCAGTTGCAAAAATGTCGACTGGGAAGGTGGACCGAACACTTAGAAGAACGACTTACCTGGTCTCCTGCAAAAGCCTGTGAAGATAGTGCACATGGCCGAGTGGAATGCAAACCTTAATTACGCTTTGGAGGGACAAATATAGTACGAAATATACCTATTGGAACGTGGAAAGACACAAATACCTGATGGTCTATATTCGGCCCACTTCAAAGGAGGCTACGAACTCCTGGTTACCCATCTGACAAAGCTTATTGAGTCTCTATGGAACGAAGAGAATGGAGCAGAATGGAGCATGTTGACGGTTATTTCTATCTTCGGAAGGCGTACGCGGATGCTGTGTGAAAACTAATGTGGCACCAACTTGGCAGCTCCGGCATCGAAGTTCCCCTCTGGTCTTATCTTTCGACGGCTCACTTAACCCTAGATGTAATAACGCTGGTTTCATTTCATTACCTTTTTGAACCTCTCAAGTTGGCGTTCCCGTCAAGACAACCACCAAAGATATACATGGTATAATACCACTCAAAACCCAGTCAAGTCAAGATGTAAAGCGTGTCATATATACATATATCGCGCAAGCGGCAACAACCTGGAAATTTTGATACCTTCTAGGTGCCTTATTGGCAATCAGTACTCGGCCAGTACTGCGTCATGATTGCCATTGTGGTCCAAACTTTCCACCAATCAGATCTTGGTTTGATAATGGACCGGCAAGCGTCCTGAACTTTCATCCAATCTGGTGAGGGGTGGCCTTCTCGGCCGTGACAGCGCTTAACTGTGAGCGGGAAAGCTGCATATTGTTGAGTCACTCCAAACACGGAAAGAGGTAGATCCGCGAGAACTAAGCTATGTCCCGTCTTGCAAGAAGATGCATCAATCGCGCCTTCAGCCCCCGATAGTCTCTGTGTCTGGTTGCACGTCGCCCTGCAGGGCTTTTGTTTTCTTACATTTTCTGGTTATCGTA
>NW_008752300.1:59642-61062 GCF_000715545.1 Opisthorchis viverrini
GCATGCCAATCCACCAGCTTCGAAGAACTGCCATAGCTCAACAGTATGGAGCTGAGCTAGCCCAACAACTCTCCACAGTAAAACAGTACTGTGGTGGCAGTGAACATGTGGCAAGATGTGAAAGGAGCTGTACTAGCGGCGTTCAGTGCGGACTGCTCGACTTCTCCAGTTCGACCACAAGACCACTGGATGTCGTCGAGGTCGTTATCCATGAATGATGCCAGGAAAGCCATACCAGCAGGAAACGAGTACGACGGTGCACGCAAATTCCTCAAACGCCAAATAGTGAAGAGTCTAAGGAAAGACCGAGGGCTCTGGTGGACATCAAAAGCTCGAAAGACGAAGGAGGCTTATGCTACCGAAAACAGTCGGGGCCTTTATCAACTGATATGATCTACTGATCCCAGGAGGGTGGCGGTCAGATGGATGATGAATGAAAAGGGAGACTCACTAATTCAGTTGCAAAAATGTCGACTGGGAAGGTGGACCGAACACTTAGAAGAACGACTTACCTGGTCTCCTGCAAAAGCCTGTGAAGATAGTGCACATGGCCGAGTGGAATGCAAACCTTAATTACGCTTTGGAGGGACAAATATAGTACGAAATATACCTATTGGAACGTGGAAAGACACAAATACCTGATGGTCTATATTCGGCCCACTTCAAAGGAGGCTACGAACTCCTGGTTACCCATCTGACAAAGCTTATTGAGTCTCTATGGAACGAAGAGAATGGAGCAGAATGGAGCATGTTGACGGTTATTTCTATCTTCGGAAGGCGTACGCGGATGCTGTGTAAAAACTAATGTGGCACCAACTTGGCAGCTCCGGCATCGAAGTTCCCCTCTGGTCTTATCTTTCGATGGCTCACTTAACCCTAGATGTAATAACGCTGGTTTCATTACCTTATCGATTTGAACCTCTCAAGTTGGCGTTCCCGTCAAGACAACCACCAAAGATATACATGGTATAATACCACTCAAAACCCAGTCAAGAACACTTGTAAAGCGTGTCATATATACATATATCGTGCAAGCGGCAACAACCTGGAAATTTTGATACCTTCTAGGTGCCTTATTGGCAATCAGTACTCGGCCAGTACTGCGTCATGATTGCCATTGTGGTCCAAACTTTCCACCAATCAGATCTTGGTTTGATAATGGACCGGCAAGCGTCCTGAACTTTCATCCAATCTGGTGAGGGGTGGCCTTCTCGGCCGTGACAGCGCTTAACTGTGAGCGGGAAAGCTGCATATTGTTGAGTCACTCCAAACACGGAAAGAGGTAGATCCGCGAGAACTAAGCTATGTCCCGTCTTGCAAGAAGATGCATCAATCGCGCCTTCAGCCCCCGATAGTCTCTGTGTCTGGTTGCACGTCGCCCTGCAGGGCTTTTGTTTTCTTACATTTTCTGGTTATCGTA
>NW_008752300.1:63896-64938 GCF_000715545.1 Opisthorchis viverrini
AACACTCTATGTACTCCCAGTTGCACAGATGACACATCACAGTTGGTATCCATAGTATTTGACGACATTCATATGATATGCATACCGTGTGTTGTCTATCAGAGTTTGTGGCAGAAGCAGTCTCAGATTTGATATATACTCGTCCACCTGTGGATCCTTACGATGGTTCGAAATGTGCTATTTTTGCAAGAACTACAGCAGATACAGCTGTTTAATCACCACGAAAACCAGAAAATGTAAGAAAACAAAAGCGCTCCAGGGCGACGTGCAACCAGAAACAGGTCCGATTTTGACTCGTCCGCCGTCAAATACTATGGATACCATCTGTGATGTGTCATCCTTGTGCTCAAACTGATCTACCCGTTTCGGATTCCGACAAAGCTTTGAAATGTGATATTTGTGCAACTGGGAGTACATAGAGTGTTCCCACATTCATTCGTCTATCTATGCTGCTCTCTTGGCTCATCCCAGTGCTAACTTATCATTTACGTGTACTAGATGCAAATCTATCTCCACATAACCTTTAAGGAAGAAACAGAAATCGAGGCGATCTGCACCAGCGCCTTCTAGCGACCAGCAAGACAGTCTTGTTCGGAACGTTCCAGATGTCAACTCTGCGGAACCTTCAGTCAATCTTAATGTCCCCTTGAGGTCATCCGATTGTACTGATGAACAGAACACGCAATCACCTTGGTTATCAACGAAACGGGGACATCGTATGAAGACCCGGCCGCCAGCTCGTAACCATGAGGTTGTTGAAAGTCTACCTGTCAGCTCCGCAAGCGCGATCCAGGAAACCGACAAACACTCGAGTTTCCACGCGATCATTGTTTGATGCTGTTTGGATCGGAAGAATCTGGAGAGGGAGGCGCACAGGCTAGATACAACCATGATTTGAATCTGCTCCAGGAACTTGTTAATAAACTAGCCGATGCTGATGAACCAGGAATTCGAGTTCGACGAATTTTACGATTAGGAAAACGAGTTGCGGGCATCCACCGACCGCTAAAAATTGTATTCGAAAATGCAGACGCTCCCAAGC
>NW_008752300.1:68131-71598 GCF_000715545.1 Opisthorchis viverrini
ATTATTATTATTATTATTGTATCGGCAACATTGTTTGCAGCAACTAATAATGTTTGTGTTCTTTAGGGAATATACGGCCATTTGACCTCCAGAGAACGACAAAAACGGTTATCTGGCGGTTCTGTGTGGTTATTCGACGGTCATATAGCCGTCAAATAACCTGAAAACTCGATTATTGGGACTGTATGTGCTGCCAGGGTTGACTTGAAAGCTGCGTTTGACTCTGTATCGTCAGGCGCCCTGGCAGCGTCCGTGTAGCAGAGGTGTCCTTCATGAACTCTTGACCCTTATTAAGGCTCTTTACGCCAATCCTCGCGGCCGTGTAAGGGTCTGCGGGAAGCTCGCCCGAGTTCACCAAACCAAGTGGTGTCAGAGATGGATGTCTTCTTTGACCTCATTGATAAAATCATGAAAGACCCATTACCAGCCTCTAATACCTGTGAAGTCGAAGTCCTCCCGGTGCGTCCGCTCACGGATACCATGTACGCAGAATTTATAGCTCTTCTTGGATTTGATCCCGTGGTAGTGCAAACAGTATTGTGTAATCTAAGTAAATCCGCCCAACTGCTTGCCATGCGCTTCACACCTGCAAAGGTTATAGTGTTACTGCAAGACTGAGTGGGCTCGAATCGTAACATTATGCTTGCGGATGAACCGCGTGAAGTATTAGATAAGTTTATCGACCTGGACAGCTGTATCAGTCTAAGTGGTCTAGCGAAAGATGATATTTCCACCCGGATTGGGAAGGCCAGAGCAGCTTTTATGGACCCTCATCACCTGTGGCGTAGACGTATCACCAGCTTATCTGTCAAGGTAACAGTTTACAATGCTGTGGTGCGCGTTATACTACTATACGGATCAGAAACCCGGCCGTTGCATGCTGAGGACATCAAAAGACTTTCAGTGTTTGGCCATCGACCTCTTCGGAACATCGCTCGAATCTTGTGGGAATACCGGATCAGTAATGCTGAAGCAGATCGAATGGTATTCGGGAGAAATAACTCACCTTCGATAAATGAACTGATCACACTGCATAGGTTGTGCTAGCTTGACCGCGTGCTGCGTATGCCAGTTGACCGACTTCCTCGAAGAGCTCTTTTTGCACAACCACCTACAGGGCGGAAGAGAGCTGTAAGTGGTCAAACAACGACTTGACAGCGAAGTGCAAAAACAATCACCAGCAAACTCAGCTACGCTGGTCATTGCCGTCTTCCTGAACCCCGAGACCGGCCGTATCAATGGCTAGAGACATTGTCAGACATGGCCCAGTGGCGCTCGTTCATCGAAGCTGTTGCCTTAAATGCATGTTCCCCAATCCACCCACTTAAAAGTACACTGACGGATGTGTTTACGCACCAATTTACCAGCTCTCGCCTCCAGTGCACAGCTACCTACCACACCCCTCCAAATCATCGATGGACGAAATTGTGGCAGCTACAATCACTGTACGAAAAGCACCCCGTTTTTAGTCCATAAACATGCTTCCGGAGTAGCATTCACCACACTCTTGGAAAGGCTTTCAAAACTATCAATATATATAGACCGATCTTCATTACCACACTCTTACGGTTTCTCACATTACCATTCTCAAACGGCTGACAGCGAGACTGTTCATCCTGAGCCTTGTCATGTTGACTAATGTGAGGGATAGACGCAGTGTTGCTTATTTCCAAACATAGACAGACGGCGCACAACTGAGTGAACATTGTGGCGCAGAACTCTTATCCAATAATCACAGACTTGAACTTCACTAGTTATGTTTTGAGATCTCTTCTGAGCATCATCTGCATATCCTGTAATGTCCCCCCCTTGACAACGATTATAACGATTCTTGGCATGAATGTGGTACTCAGTTCATAGGAGTAGTATATGTCTGCCACAAGGACGTTAGGATTTTCCCCTGTTTCCGCTGGTATAACTTACTGAACCATCCTTTTTTAAGCTTTTCAGATGACGCTGAAACCATCTACTCCGGTTCAACTGTATAAATACCTCTTACGCAGAGTCAGATCGTTACCGCAGCCTGTGCAAGAGCACTACAGGCACCACGTGAGACAAGTTAGCGTCATCACATAACCGGGCACGTGTGCTTAGCAATTTAACAGTCACTCTGATGAAGAGGATCCGGTGAGAATAGCTCAACTAATCACCAAAGCGACGGAAGATATGGAATGGTTGGTGAAGAAGGTAAGGGTAATTTGATGGTCACGGTTGCTGACTCTCTGAATTCTAGTATTCGGGGTAATGCTCAGATTTATACAGCTCGGTCGAGGTTGCGGCTTCCCAATTGATGGACGACAGCTTCGATAGATTTTGAAGTCTTTATTTAGAGGTTTTGTACATAAAACAGCAATGTGCATGGCCCATCCAATAACTTTTCGCTTATTTCTGGGTTTGAAAATTTTGAATACATCCAAATAGTAATGCCAAGTTTCGAAAGTTAGGGAGATAATATCTCAATCACTGTTTGAATGAATAGGACACCAAGGCTTACTTATACATCTCGTCTGTTCATGCACGAAAGAAGGTATAACTTGTTGGAGAAATAGATGAAGTGCACAATAAGGGAGGAAGTGGGGATTCGTATCCTAACGGATATCTCAGATGAGGCGGGCATCAAAATAATCCACAATACTCGTGAAATAGGCTTTTACGTCTTCGAAATCACTTCTTGACCAACTATCCTACCATGAGGTAAGCTCCTTTCAAACAGATACCCTCGGCTGTGTGGGAGCGTCAAACACCCCATTACGCAATATACGGTTTACAAGGGAATGGTAGCGCTGGGGTCACTGATGGTGCGTACATAAAATACCCAACAATCAGGCAAACAAAACAATAGTCGTGTTGATTTCTACTGTGGCGTGTTGGCTCCAGAGTTGGAGATTATGGGAGTGTGATGTAGGCGTTCCAAGGGAAAAGTGCCTGAGGGGGCGACGAATACGTTGTGAGATCGGTCTTACAGTGGGGCACGATAACTTCCTAGGAGTGACTTAAACAACACGAGCCACTGTGGCGGAGGCATTAAAATAAGGAAAGGTGTGCTACATTATGCGATGAAAAAGGAGTTACAGACTGCCGTTCAGGGACGACGTGGCTATAAGGTGGCCCTTCTTTGGACACGGTCGAAGATTGAGGAACAGGTGAAAGGTACCTCACACAAGACAGCAGCATCATTTTCAGTTGAGTTCAATTTGTCAGCTACGAACTATATTCCCAGGGTGCGTCATCATCATCATCATCAATTTCAGTTGAAATTTGTCAGCTACGAACTATATTCCCAGGGTGCGTCATCATCATCATCATCAACGACAGCATGACATCAGTGTTCAACAAACACGCTTCACTGCCGTACAACCATGACTTATTTGAAAGCCTTATTGTGAAGAAAAGAATAAAGGTGGATGGGGGACGGACTTAGTGCTAGCTTAACACAATCATTCCGAGGTGCCTACACCTCCAGACAT
>NW_008752300.1:75299-90021 GCF_000715545.1 Opisthorchis viverrini
GGCTGCCAACCGATGTCAGTGGCGTTCCTGTTGTCAGTTTCTATCCAGATTGCCTGGGTGAATGTTTGGAGGTGTAGGCACCTCGGAATGATTGTGTTAAGCTAGCACTAAGTCCGTCCCCCATCCACCTTTATTCTTTTCTTCACAATAAGGCTTTCAAATAAGTCATGGTTGTACGGCAGTGAAGCATCGGTGTTGAACACTGATGTCATGCTGTCGATGATGATGATTACTCTCTGTATCGCTAGAGCTGCTAGTTATATTCTATAAAAAATCATCCCGCTGTAGCACCCTTCCGGTGCCTAACTGCCATACCACCAGAAGGAAGCACGAGGGCCCGGATACTGCCCAAACCTAGGCCGAGTTCAGGTTAGAACCGTGGACCTTCAGGTTAGTAAATTCGCTGTCTAACCACTTGAACCATCTCATCCCTTCTGATTACTCTCTTCATTTACTATCGTCGTATTCCGTGGGTAATTGGGTACTAGCAAAATATGTACTGGTTTCCCCACTTTTGAAATCAGTAGTCGAACGATCTTCAAAACTTGATCAGAGCCATTCGTTTCTAATGTGTACTGCAGGAAAAACCCAGTGCTTGTCGCATATTGGTTATAGCTGCCACATTTTTCCTCAATGATTTTGGAGCATCGGGTTGATAGCTTCGCATTGGAAGCGGTAGCTGATATAAGTGATCCACCTGAACTTTGAGGAAATCGGGAAGAGAAGCTGTGGATTGAGGACACCAGCTTGGATGCGTGCGACTGGGCCAAATCTGACTGTCTCTAACCATTGATGTCCCGTCTCGGGGCCCCCACCCAGGGAGATAACAGTGAACAACGTGGCTGAATTTACTGCTAATGGCTGTCATGCTTCGCTGCCAAATCACTGTTTGACCTCCCCTGGCTCGTTTCCACCCTTCATGTTGTTCTGCAAAACGGGTCCTTCGAGGAATTTGGTCGACTGGTATGTGGAGCACTTGACCAAACTAACACAACCTACGGAGTGTGATCAGTTCATCCATCGTGGGTGACTTATCTCCTCCAAAAACCATTCGACTTACTTCAGCAGTGCTGATCCGGTGTTCCTACCGGACTTGGGCGATCCTCTTCTGAAGGTCTTTTGATGTCCTCAGCGCACCGTGCTGGTTTTCTTGCATGCATAACAATATGGAACGCACCACATCATTGTATACTCGACAGGTAAACTTGACAGATAGGTTTATTCCACTTCTACACCACGGGTGATGTAGTTTCGCAAAAGCCGCTCTGGTCTGTTCAATCCGGATGGAAATATCATCTTTCGCTATACCACCGGGGCTGATACAGCGGTCCAGGTGGGCAAGTTTGTCTACTACCTTAGTTGGCTCATTCGCCAGTATGAGGTACGGGTTTGAGCCCACCCGGTCTTGCAACAGCACTCTACGCTCCGCAAGTGTAAAGCAAATGCCAAACCATAAGGCAGAACTGCGTAATTATTTCGCACCGCTTGTATTACAGTGCCGTCGGGTTCAATATTGGCTGTCGTCCGCATACTAGGTATCATTGAGGGAGTGCCCTGGGAGCATTTCAACCCCACAGGCGTTACAGACTAGGAGTGATTTTTCCATAAATAACGAGCTTTAAGAGGATAGGTGAAAAAGGGCGGCCTTGCCTGACACCACCTGATCTGGCGTGCTCAGATCTTCACATATCCGCAGGAGTTGGCGTGCAGCACCTTGAGAAGGATCATGAATTTGTCGGGGAAACCTTCGTTCCATGAGCTGCGCCATAATGTCTGACGGTCTACAGAATCAAAAACAGCTTTCAAGTCAGGAAAGATCGCTTGTTCGTTGCTGGAAGCAGTGTACTTTTGATGAGTGAAAGGTGTGGTTGATGCATCCTCGTGCAGGATGGGACCCACCTCTATTTTCACGAGTCTGCCTCTCCCTGTGTTCATTCAACTTCGAATGATAAGACTGGAGAGCAAGTTCGATGCTACAGGTACCAGTTTAACCCCACGGTGGCCTTCACGGCGCCCGCGTACTTTTTATATGACTCCATATGCCCCTTTCTGCGGGCACTCCTTCACTCTGTATAGTATCAATGAGTATTGTCAGATTGGTCACCGGGGATTCTCAGCCTTCTTTGGAAAGGGCTGGATACAAACCATCCAGCCCTAGTGTATTCTCACGTTTCAGTACTCTGTGTCGAATCGGCCAACAGGTAGTTCTTGCTCAGTCCTTTTTACAAGACTCCGGTCACAGCGCTTAAACTGCACCAAACGAATCGAGACTCTTCACACTATACTCTTCGGGTAGCTGGTGGTTCTAATGCAGCAGTTGGTGATATCTATGTTGCGGGAGTTGTGCATAGCCCATGGGTGAGCGCGCTTTATTAGATTGCATTCCGCTTGATAGTCTCGTTTGCGCGGCTAGGTTGACAGGTTCAGTCAAGATCCCTACGTCTCGACGTGATGAACGGTGTTTGATTGTTGTGTCAGCATAAGCTTCGACGGAGGGCAGCCCTGAGGTTCTGTAGAGGTTTGTCACAATTGTTTTGCTCAGTGGAGAGTATAGAGGGCAGGTGATGAATACCCAGGTTAGCCTGCTAAGCACCGATTCAGACCTGGCGCTCACCGCACAGATATCGGTGAGCGACTTTTTCAGTTGTCACTATAAATTTTCAGCACAAGCGTTCACCATATGACTTGGAGATCGACTCCAGCTGTTGGCTCAATAGGATCATGTGGCAATCACCTATCGGTGAAAGATTGTCGTTTATTGTGGAAGACACCAATTGACTACGATCATGACATTGTGGGGGTACGTACGTATGTATGTCCGTCTCTGGAGTGTACTCCTCCTAAGTTTTTGTCTTATGAAGGCTCCATACGCCTCCCGTGAACATGTACGCGTCTATTCCTGGGTTTACCGCAACCGGTATTGTCAGACAGTGTCCACTATAGCCCTATCTATCTTCGTAATCGACGCCTTTATTGAGTCCCCTTAACCTGCTTCTGACACCTCGGGGGGAGAGGGGGTGGTGAAACACTCTTGAGGTGTTCGCTCAAGGAAATTGGGTACGCCGATGACGCTGCACACTTTTGATGGAACTCTAGAAATGCGAACTACTTTAGTCATCTAAGTAACTCTGCCACACAGTTCAGGATGTGTTTCGAATCTGTAAAGTACTGCTGCAAGACTGGGTGGGGACAAACCCAAAAGTATTGTGTTTGTGGTTGAGCTAATCGATGTGGTAGATAGGTTTCTTCATCTGAGTAGCTGCATAGGTCCCGGCGGACTGGCGAAAGACGAAGTCACCTTCCGAATTGCGGAAACCAGGGGAACGTTTGCCAACCTCCGGCATTTGTGGTGCCAATGTGACAGCCTGACTGTCAGGATTATAATTCCGCGGTCCTATCCATCTTTCGTTATGGATCGGAGACGCGGTTGTTGCCTGCGGAAGGTCTTCGGAGGCTGTTTGATCATCGGTTCCTCTGAAACGTTGCGCGGTGGAAACATTAGACCAGTAAGCCAGATGGTTTCTGGGGAGGTCCGCTGTCCCTCGGTAGATCAGCTAATTACAACCCACAGGTTACGCCATATGCTAAAAGACTGTTCGATTCGTAGGGCACTCTTCGCCTAGCCTTGTGTCGGACACAGACAACTCAACGTTTCTCAGGATGGGGACCGCAGGACGAGACAAACCAGTGATTAGTGGTCATCCTAGACATGTGTATCATGTGTCACGCAGCGAACGGCGTTCTTGAAGCAAAGCTTTCGCCTTCATTGTGTAGCTCTCTTGCTACCATATTGAGTAAACAGATCCATTTTCCGTCAGTGTATTAATTTGGGCCATCGCCAGGAATGTATAGCTGTTATTCTCATTACCCTCGGTGAATGAGTGTGGCAGCTGGAACCACTGCTCTCCAGTGCACGGTTCATGAACTGAAAAACTGACTGGTGCGTCTCGTGAACCTAGGTGTGTTGAATTCCCAAACCATCAATAACAAAACTAACCATTCGTCCTCTTGGTGCATGAATGTCATACGCCTCAAAGGAAGTACGAGGACTCAGATACTGCCTAAACCTAACCAGGAGCAGTGGAGATGCCGGTGTTGGGTTGGAATCATGAACCTTTCGGCCAATAAATGCACGCTTTAAACACTGCACCATTTCGAGTATGTCATTACGACTGTATCCGAGTTCTTCATGGATGTATTGACGATAGCTTCAATATTTTCTTGTATAAACGACGGAGTCAGCCTTTCTTGATGCAGAACCAGCACCATTTTATGGTGCTGTCTAGTAAACAAAGGCATTCAGAAAATGTTCATTTTCATCTCCGCTCATTACAGCCCACACCCCTGGGCATTAAAACGCACAGTGTACTTAATTTCGGACCCATCAGGAAAACAGTATCGGACAGGGTTCTTCGTTGCCCTTTTCAGCAACCATGATCACGAGTGATATGTTCGAACCGCCTGCTACCTCAGGAGTCCAGCTGCTTCCAACTAAAGTCCTCGCGCGCAAGCGATGTCACGCTGCGTGGTTCGTATCTATTCCATATATAATTCTCGGAGCAGCATGACCACCAGGAATAATTATTAAATTTACGAATGTTGTTAGCCGTCACTTCTGCCACCGGTTTCGCGAATGAAGTAGGTGAAAGGACAGAGAAATAGCGAGTAGGTTAATTTGAGCGTAACAAGACCAGTAGGTCACGAAACCAAACCGTTTAAAAAATTGAAACTCATGTTTATTTCAAATACAACATGCTCCACAAAACCCGAACACAGAAAGCAGATGAACATAGAAGAAGAGCGATCACAGACAGTGGTCTGCCAGATGACACCGCACCGTCAGTCAATTTTGTTTCAGCAACGTATTCGTTCTGACGTAGTGCACACCGATACATATCAAAGATGCAGCCGCGATCACGTAACTGTATGTTGGTCCAGCAACTCCAAACACCAGGGAAAACAAAAATGGTCCAACTGCACGTGCCAACGCATTCAGAGAACGGAAAACACCCAAGACTTGACCCTGCGAGTAGAAAAGGTCGATTGAGGAATCAGATGCGAGTTTGAGCGTGAAATTCCAACTGTTGCGTAAACATCTCACTGAATTACTTTTGGAATACGTTAACCTCCAATGAGATGCCACTCACCTCGAGAGTGTACTACAGCCAGTCTACTGTGATTTACACCGAGCAGAGGCCAAATACCTTTTATCATCGGACGATCTCAATTGATGGGTATTACAATTGTTTAAGCGGTGTTTTGCCGAACAGGCCTTAAAAGCAACAACCTTGATAACGCCAAGTAGACCAAAGATTCAGTGGTATCTCATGAAGTAATTCGCTAATGAATGTATTTCACCAACATTCTACAGCTCGGCAAATGGTTGATGGGAGCTCACGGACTAAGTCTACATGACGATCCTCGAGAATAGCAAAGCTATTAGTGGGTTGTCGTAGTTTTCATCGACCTTATGAAGATATGCAGCGATATCGCGAATACCGTACCAACTAAAACATGAGGCAGCTCCTGTGCAACACAGTCGAAGAGTATTATGAACACGATATCAAGCAGGGAACCATTTGAGTCTCCCGATAAAATCAACCCAGCTTGCAAGTGAGGGTACTTCGCCTGTTACGTACAGTTCGGTGATGCACTTGCACTTTTATTCGCATGGTACTCGTCAAGAGGTAAGGAAAACCGTCAATGTTACGGGACGTGACCTACGAGAATGTCAGTCGAGCATGCTCCCCATTCACACTAAAGTGTGTAGCGATCTCACACAAGGGAATCATTTTGTACCAGACGTGTACACATGCGTCTCAAATGTCTCGCATGGGTGCATGAACCTCAAAAATGGTCGGACGTATTTGAGCTTACTCGATACAGGGTAAAAGCTGCATCATTCGGAGGCTTGTTTTTTATCTCAAACTAGAGTGGGACCTCACAAACATGAGTTGACGGACGAATGTCTCCAGCAGTTCTTGAAGTCGATATAAACGCAAGTGATAAGATTCCAAGTTCTTATAGTCTAAAACATAGGCACAAAGAACTATTCCTGGATTGCTTGGAGTATGGGTATCGAACTACGATGCCTCACCAAGTCCGTTGCTACCTCATCTCTCGCCTACAAAACTTACAACCCAGAAGATAGAACATTGCCGATTTAGAAGGTGAAATCCTCTGAGATGAACTGTACAAAGGTAGTCATGAATGGTGCATTATAGTGAGCAATATGAATCGACGATCAGGTTGTGTAAAAGACGAACTGAACGGAAGACAGACCTGCACGTAATTAAATAAATTGCGGAAGGGATGGGTTGGTAATAAAATCAGCCTTTCTAATGACTGGGAAATCCATCATTACCGAATTGCCTCGAGCAAATAATTGCTTCAAAGGACCCTTTAGTAGAGCATCACTTCGCAACCGACAATACACTAGTAGAAACCCCGTGTTATGGCTAAAAATCTCCATAACAGCCGATGCTGTGTTGTATGGATTGTCTCACTATCCCAAGTGTTCATGCGTGAGGTCCTTCCACAGAGAAGAACTGGATACAAAAACCGAGGATATTTTAACTCCCTGTCACACCGTTTTACGTGTAAAAACTTAGTACGTATGCAAATTTGATAATGAGGTTTGTCATATGAGTTCATGGTCTACTCACATACCCTCATTCGCTATTACGCCCGATGGACTTCTACAGCACCCCTCGTTGTCAGTTCTTTTCCCCGATGTTCGTCTCCCTCAACTAAACCAGCTTTCTTTCACCACACAAACCGCATTCACTACGTTGTTTGGTTGAGAAAGTAGACAAGCCTTAGCAAAAGCACTTGATTTATTTATCATTTACTTGCATTAATTTCTCTCGAATTCAGTCGTTACCGTTTTGGTTCTGCACAGCGACAGTGATTTGCATTATCACCCAATATGGGGGGTCTAAAACGCTTGAACAATGACGACAGTATAATCAACTTAAACACCCATCGGATAGTGGACATTCAAGCATATGATAAAGGCCATTTTGTTAAAATTATTTTAACGATGAAAGCCTTGAGAATGATTGCAGGTGTCCTGAGAGTCGCGTGAATTGGATTACATTAAATTAAACTCAGGCTTACTGGAAACAGCATATTGTTCTCATAAACAAAACAAAGACAAATGATGCTTGCGGATGGCCGTAAAACTTATCAACTACAAATCATTTCCTGATCGCTGAAAACGTCCTAAGTGGAAGAAGGTAGTGCAATAAATGTGTAATAGTACGGATGTAGAATACGGACCGAGGCTTCGATACTTTACTTCGTCACCGTCGCTGTTCTGAAAATCAAGGAGGTTCTGTAGGGGCTGAAATTCATTTTGACTGTATCTTCAGCCTGACACAGGGAGCCATATCGAAAAGCTAGGGCTAGTAAAGTGCGGATAACGAATGGCTGTATTGTTGATTGGGCTCGGGTGGCGGACCTCGGGCCCTCATCTAAGTTTCTACTTAGGATGAGATAAAGCCAATCAAAGCGATATCCCAACAGTTCAGCTCGGGAGAATGTGCTAATTTCCAGTCTAATGCAATCTCGTCAACTTTTAAGCCAGCACACAAGACCTGTTCAGGCTGCTCATTCGACAGCGATCTGAATGGTTCTGCCGAGTAACTTCATAGAGAATAATAGTCAGACGGCCATATCACGTCCGAGAAGGCAGTTTTTTTAATGTCTGCTTATGTCACCTAGGGACCATGTTAATCAACACAACAAACATGTTCAGTGGCCACTTTGCGAAGCTGTTTTATTTCAACGCCAATGAATCCCAAGGGCAGGCCCCTGCTGCTTTGTTTTACCGTGCAATAGAGTACATCGGTCGAGCAGTAAGATGTTTATCTTAAAGGGTCTGCAAAGATTATCTCAGATGGTCCAGTGAGAGCACTGTAGCAGCTGTCTACATGGAAACCATCATGTAAATGTGAATAACACTAGAAAGCATTTATAATTCCTTGCTCAACCAGCCAGTTTGTTGTAGAACTAACAGTAGCGACGAGAGTAACGTAACCAGATTGTATTTAAGTCCACTCCTTTCACCCGACTCGAGTATTCACTAAGGGATACAATATCTGGACCTGGATATGATCACTGGCACAACTGTCCAGTTCACCCAGAAATTGTCCTTGCGTTTGTCCCTCAAAAGTTGAAAAATCCGAAACTGATCAGTCACGTGCAATCGGATTTACCTTGGGTGAAAGTTACGAAAACGCTCGTCTAACTGATATGGTGCTAATGAAGTTCACAGTTTAGTTAATAGCAAAAGTCATCTGAGCGTTTTACCACAACTCGTGAAAGGGTGGATCTGTTCTGTGTACCTCATGTCCAAGTACCGGAGGATAACCAACTTCCAATAAGGTGGAAAAAGGCGGTGTGCGATTTGAAAGAATTACACAACATGAACAGGATACTCATTAATCTGCTCTCATCCACGATAACCAAAAGTAATTTCAAACAGATCGGCGAACAGCAGAATGAAAGGGCAACCATTCCAACACAGACATACCTGTCGTTCCGGGCCTGTCTGTAATGACACCATTCCATTGAATGTGGGCATGAATGAAGCGGACGAAAATCCCCAGAATGCCAGCCCAATATAGAATACCCACCACAGCTGTGCAGTTCCAATAATCAATGCTGCCAGCGCAAGTACAAAAATTGCCTGAAAGTAAGTTGGAAATATCATGTAGACTGGATGAGGTGTAAGAGTACATTCGTTGAGAAGTGATACGGGCAAGTATTCGATGGTTTATCGGTACAAGGCGATGGCTCTGTTAAATACAAATAAGACAGAGCTCGTCTACGACTGGATTACCAGAGGGCGCGGAGATTAGAGACGGTGGATGGACCGTTCGGTGGACTAGAAAAATGCAAGTTGCTACCGAAGGACAGAATATTCATTCGGTTTTTTCAAAAGTAGTTAATGGCTGGCCAAAAGCAAGGCTAGTAACGCCCTGGATACACCAACCAACAAGACCAGCGATTGTTCCATGTATGATACCCCTCCAAAAAGATGCCAAAAACAGGCAAGTAGTATGGGGCGATCGTAGTTACCGAGAAGAGCAACAGATGTTTGGCAAATGTTATGCACGCAATTCTACCAGCAGAATGGACTTTTGTGGCATCATCCTTCATTGTTTCACTTTATTCGAGTACTTGAACACAAAGCAAATGTGATTCGATGCGACCATCCATATGAATGTGTGAATTTAGCATCATTTCCTTTCCAAGGAAAGTTTATTGCAGAAGAAATGTGGATCACCAGTAGGTAATGGATGACCTGATCGAGGTGATGTACCCTTCTCACCCAGTGAGCGGTACTTCCCACGAACGAACACTCACATGATGTACACCGACTCCATCACATCAAATATTCCGCCGAATAGACTCCTAGGATACCCCTGCTAACAGAAAGCACGGCGAAACAGCTGTTTTGCCGTGACCTAAGTCATGTTAGACTAACACTTTTATCAGCGGTGGCTTTCGTAACAACGAGCTTTTATATTACGTTACCGAAACTATTCCTTAGAGGGTTCATAGTTGAAGTTTCTCCTGAAGCGACTAAGGCGCTACAACACAGACCCAACAACAGATGTGCCTGAATCCCTGCAGAAATTTGCTGGCTGAACTTGAAAACGCCCAGTCTCTATGAAATTGAAAATTAAAACCCCAGCGGCACAGCCACCGCAAGTCGGAGCGCATATGTTGGTTTGGTATGCCGTCCATATAATCTCCGTACTTCGTCGGTTGATGAACGACAAAGTTTGCATTGCTGTACGTGACGATGACACCAGAGAATCATCATGGCATCGAGTGCAGTTCTATAACGATGGCTCAAGGTTTCATCTAACGACCTACAGAAATTCGTGATGCTGCTCCTTATCCCCAGAGGAAAGATTTTTTCATAGACGTAGCGATGACAAACTACATACACAAAGTTAAAACCAATGACAAATGACCAACCTCCAGAATTCTGTTTAAAATTGAAGGATTGAATCATTTCGCTAGACCGTGACACTAGATTTTGCTTCATTACGGAACAGCACAGTGATAGTTTTCTTCCTTAATTTTTTTTCATTTCGTCGATGCTTAGAATGAACATTATCATTGGGCGAGTCGCTTTGTCCAAAAAAGAACAACTGAATCGTTATGGACAATCGCATATTCCTATCGTGCTTTTTTTTAATGTTTCCGCACTGTTCTGTTAGCAAAATGAATGGGGAACTAAGCTGTCTTCAGTCATCCTGCAATTGTTTAGAAAGTGTTGCACCCTTGATCGGTAACCAAACAGGAGATAGTTTAACTGGTTGTGTTACCCAGATAGGATAGTGTTATGGGTGACAAAAAACAGAGGACCAGAATGACAGATACAGCGGGAAACAGCTTGAGGCAATCAGTGAGGGGATACGTTGCCTCAACCTTCCCGACAGCACTTTGTCACCAAGACACCTCACAAGTAGTCACACATGAGGATGGTTTCGAAGTCACACGTGTCACGTTAGTAGTACTTTGCTTGTATGCGCTGTCATTTAACCAGTATGCACCCACAGAATCACAAAAATGAAAATGAAGATAAAAGGTGTAGCAGAGAAAACAAGTTCAGAGTGACTGAAGTTAGGGGTGAATGTCTTCGTATGGCTTTACTTTTCGGAGTGCGGATGAACACCAAGTCCACGTATTTCCCGGGGCAATTGATGATAAGAAGAAGATGGTATCCGAATATCCACCGGTAACCAGTTCGTTCCGTTAGGGCAACATCTGACTAGTATCAATCGACCGAGGGAGCCTACTCAGATCATAATGAGTAGGCGAACATTTAAACACGAACTGACTGTTCCTATTCCGGATGTCTCTCAAATCAGGACTTACGAGGACAGCAATTAAACATAAGAAAGCCACATAACATGTTCACAGCTGTTTTACCTTATTTATACACCGAATGCAAATTTCACTACCAAAGCCTCTCGCTTTTACTGTGTTTTCCAGATTCTGGCAGTACGATTTCCTAGTGGTGAAATTCTGCTGCAACTGGGTGAGCCTGGGGCTCTTCATTCAACCTCTAGTGCGCATGGCATTAGAAATTCCAATGAAAGCCACTTCGTCTCTATCACGTTTCAACCCTCTTTGCTACCATTGTGACCTGATGCGTCCATTGCTTTCGCTACTACCTTTCATTTCCTCTCTGACCTCTGCAGCGTCATACGCACAATTAAGCCTACTTATCCTGAATATCAGGGAATGAGTAATCTTTCACTTAGTCCACTGGGCTAATTCACCCATGGCCCCGTCCAATATTAGACTTCTCGGTCACCCAACTGCCTCTTACGCTTTCATTGATTTGTTCTTCAGTTGCCCCAGCTATAAAAGTAATTGTCAACTTCTGCCTAGCAAAATTTCACCTGTGTAACGGAATCGTAGGGTACTAGATCTTCCGCATCCTGTATCAGCTAAACAGATAGTTGTGCCGAAAAATGCAATAACGATCAGAGTTTGAACTGAAGGCGACAAAAGTCTCTGTATTATATAACTGTGTGAAACTTCATGTAATATGATGGTCCCCTCCGATGTAGTCCCAAACGATAGGGACCTCAACCCTAAAAGGACCCCTGTCCTGGTTCGGCGAAATTTACCAGTAGATCTCCTGAAAGGAACTAAGGAACTTCGGAAATCTTAGTCTTAATGCCGCCAAAATCGGGACTAAACTCTCCAGAAATCGGCAAGTGCGAATACTGTTTGCAAAGAGAATTGATTTGCATTCAGATAGGGCACATTCAAAATCAAAGTGTTACCTCCTCTGGCGACTTCAGGAGCATATTTCGAACACTGCTATGCAAGCATGACAGCTGAGCTACTGGAGCCAACAACATTCTCCTCAACAGAAACTCGGTTGCGTGGCTTTCGAGTCCAGGTCTCTTGACAACCCTCGCGAGAAATAAGATATTTCTGTTCCACAATGCAGCGATAAAGATCGCTCCCATCGGTCGAAAAGACGTCCCAGGATAATTCCGAGTTAATGAGAAGCCATAAGTGGGCACTGACGTAAAGACTACAGTATTGTCAAAAATTACTCAACTTAGGTAGCACACTTTTTCACTTGTCGTATCATTAAGGAAAAAGCGAGTGAATTACTCGCAATTGACAACGCAAACGTGGAAAAACACCAAGATGACGACAGGTTAGTCGGGATTCGTCCGGTGTGGAACACCGACATACACAACAACGTGGAGGAAATTAATGCTGCCCATTGGTGGATTGTATCCCATCAGAGAAATATGACATTTGGTCATACTAGCTTTGGTTTCTCAGGGAGGTAAACGACAATCTTTACATAGCAAATCTGAGAATGACCAACCATACAGACCATAGGAAGGTGACGCAGTGGAAAGTCACATGGTAACCGCTTCAAGTAACGTGATTCCGGAAGAGATTGGGCATTTAGATACCTCGATACATATAATGTTTATTGTCTATTCTACGATAATTACATTTGAAATGGGATCAAACAGATACGCAACAATACGAAATTCGCAAAGGGTTTCATTCAGTTATTGCATAAAACATCACCATCATCATCGTTGCCAGCTGTAATAACCGCGTACTTGTCGTACAGTGGTTGTAGCTGCCACTGTTCCGTTCACCGATAATTCGGGGTGGGATAGATAGATGACCATTGGAGGCGGGAGCTGATAAATTAGTGCGTAAATACAGCACTGTAGGTGGACTGTTATGTTGGGGGATTGGGAAGGGAGCTATGCATTGAAGGCAATAGCTTGGATGCATGAGCACCATTGAGGGCGCGACTGGGCCATGTCTGACAATGTCTCTAGCCATTGATGTGGCCCGTCTCGGGGTCCCCATCCTGGAAGACGACAGTGACCAACGCAGCTGAGTTTGCTGGTATCGGCTTTTCTACTTCGCTGCCAGGTCATTGTTTGACCGCCCCTGGCTCTCTTCCACCCTTCACGTGGTTGTGCATAGAACGGGATTCATTAATCACTTCCTCCCTAAGGACGGACTATTCAAGAAGGATCTGACCAGACCCTAGAGGTCATCCCCATTGAGAGAGACCACTGTGTGCAGATGGTAGTCAGATGTCAGGGCAACTACGCAAAAAGGGCACAACGTGCCCATAACAGTGATTCCTCATGTGCAAATTTTCATGGCCCGACGGATCATTCTCAGAACAGGATCTTTACCACGTTTCCAGTTCTCACTTCAGAGACTTTCCGTTGGCAGCAAACCTTCAGAGTTCATTCGCATAGTATCAGTAGAAATACAAGAATACGTACAATAAAAACCAATTTTAATGGTTCGAGTGTCTCTGTGAAACAAATGCCAACTTATTGCAACCAGGTAAGCAAATGAAAAATCCCCAAAATTGGAAGCTGTCCAAGATGCATTCGATTGAAACTAGATATCTTTTTGGATTCTGTCCGAACACGTACTACAACCAGCCGGATAATGACAAGACACTATGTATACTTATCATTAATTACTATTGATCTAACAGAATGCTTAGGTTGTGTTGGCCTAGGTTCATTAGCATTCAAAACGTTGCGTCCTACGTGCGCTGGAGAGGGCCACGTGTACATAGTGAAGTGTTCGTAGCCACATTAAAAACAACTGACAGTGGTGGTTGAGAATGCGAACACAGCGAGCGTTAAATGAACGGGCAGCGTACGGCACAACATCCGAAACTTACCAGGCTACTGACTTTTGCTTCATTCCCGTGTCGGAATCGGTGAACCAAGCCTCCTGGGATTAAAAGAAGAATGGAATTTTCAGTTATCATCATCACCATCATCATGAGACAGCAACATCAGTGTTCACACTGACGCGTCGATACTTACAATCAAAGTTTATTCAACTAGAGCCTTAAAGTGAAAAGGAAAGAGCGGGCGAGACAGAGAGAGATCTATATCAAACATTCTGAGGTGCTCACACCCTTGATCCGAAAAGAAACTGACAACATGAACGCCACCGACATCGATTAACATTCTCGTAATGCTTCAGCAAGCAAGCGTCGATACTTACAATCAAAGTTTATTCAACTAGAGCCTTAAAGTGAAAAGGAAAGAGCGGGCGAGACAGAGAGAGATCTATATCAAACATTCTGAGGTGCTCACACCCTTGATCCGAAAAGAAACTGACAACATGAACGCCACCGACATCGATTAACATTCTCGTAATGCTTCAGCAAGCAAAATCCCTCGACCTACCTTGGACGATGAGCATCACAATTCCGAGAAACAGAAAGATGTGTCCTTGATCTCGGCTAGAAATAAGAAATACAGGAAAACTATGAGGCACTGAAACCTGCATGATGTAACGGACGGAAATGACAGATTTAGTCAATGAACAGCGAGACTTAAGTGAAGCCCAGCTAAATATCTCGCTTATGATATTCGTCAACTGAATGTACAGCATGAAGACCGATTCAAATTTCCGTTGGTATGATATTCGAGATATCACATATGCGTACTTCGCGGATTTTGTGCAAATTACGGAGGCTTGGGGACTACATCTACCTGATAAGCCCCATGAAAGACTGAACAAGCCTTGGGCTATCGAAGAGTTTTCAGTAAGCACATGAGTAGTTTTCCAGCAATTGGCCTAAAAACCAGCCATCATTATCACCATCGACAGCATGACGTCAGTGTTCAACACCGATGCTTCACTGCCGTACAACCAT
>NW_008752300.1:90721-107912 GCF_000715545.1 Opisthorchis viverrini
CCTTACACTTTGTGGGTGCAAAGTGCATACCAAAGGACTGGATGACTTTGGTCAGTTCATCCAAGAATACTTGCGCCTTTTCCTCCTCTTCGAACATGAGAACGATGTCGTCTGCATATTCCAGATCGACAAGGTTTTCTTCACTGGCTATTTGAACACCAGGGTTTTGAAGACCCTACAGCGTCCGTCTCATTATTTCATCGATCACGAAGTTAAAAAGGAATGGAGAGAGTGGGCATCCCTGACGGACACCGCTCTGTGTGCGGAAGCTTTTGGGGAGCTCTCCGTACACTCTCACACGTCCGGAAGTCTGAGAATACAAAGAACGTATGATGTTTGCAAACTTCCGGGGCATTCCTTGGTGGGCAAGCGTCTCGAGAACACACACATTGCTCCCATCTTTTTGTTGGAAGATCGTTAGTTCTTTGTCGTCCGCTAATAAATCACATGGCGTTAAAGCAGAAATTATTGGGTTATAGTGAAAAATCATTCCTGGTGGGAAGCGATCGCAAAATCGCGTACTGGGTATGATTGACTTTGGGGGCGACTCGTTGGTACTTGGAAAGAATAAAGTTAGTCTGTCTTTGTAGTTCACTGGAACCGGGGGTTAACAGATGTATTTTTCCGACGACTTGTCCCTTAGATCGTTTGGTGTCTTGCAGGATACGGCCTTCCGCGAGAAACTTCTCGTTGGCTGCACGCGGAAAAATGAGCCAGTTTCATCGACGTTGGATACATCTCACAGAATGGGCTGGAATCTCATCATGTCAACGGAATATTATGTTGGTACGAATCTCTACAGACTTATCACTGAGATGATACGACGCCATTGTTGACATCTGTGAATCCACCCATGATTGGCTTGAAAACGATGTCTACCAACTCCTTGAGCAAATCACTTCGCTTTCCGTCTCTGAGTTTCGCTCGTTATCGGTATTCATTTTTGCCGTGCTGGGATAAACCCCAATTAGATGGCTTGGTTGGTTGTGTTGAGTGCACACAAGGCGGCTGGTTCGTTCCAGTTCCGTTCAGTGAGGGTTCTTGGACTGACTGTGGTATGATATGACTCTTTGCAGCACGCTGCTAAGAGATGTGTCTCGTTTAGTTCGGGTGACATCAGTTTCCCCTACACTGACGGAAGCATCTTCCTATGCGAAGTACACTTCGGTTGGCAGTTCGGTGAACTTTACAAATGATCAGAAAACCACCGGTATGTTGGACGTGTATCATCTGTCTGCGTGACAACGAATGACACATTTATACTTCAGTCTCCTGTTACCGCCACCAAAACGAAAGACGTGGAGTGAGGTCACAAGTCGATTCGAGTAACTGAGTATGGCAATGGAGTTAATTTAACCACTCCGAAGCTACTGGGCACGCAGTGACATCCGGATTCATCCATGGAGCCACGGAGCCGACTTTCATTCGTTTGGCCTTCCCTGGCCGACCATAATTGTTAATGATGTCCCGATTGGTGATTCTAGCACGAAGGCTGTTAGTTCTGCTTTGTTCGCGACGACACCGGGTGCGTTAACGAAGTCTGGAAGTCGTATCGTGGGCGGCCAATGTTCTCCTCGTGGGGCACTATCCACGTTAGCGGCCTCTATGCCAACGAGATCTCATGGCAGCGCAATCTACTGCTATGGCAACCACGCCACGGTCATTCAGTTCTATCTTCCCCGACAACTCTTAAACAGCGTCACCAGTCGACGTCATAACTGGCCTTTGATTGTGTTGGCAAACACGCCGCTGGGATTTTGCAACTAAACCTCCCACAATTAAACGGATCTGTCCGTAAAAGAAGCGATGACGCGATCAGATTTCATGCTCAGCCATTTATTCAGTCCGGGAAACAATGCCTGTCTCACTGATAATCCTCCGGTCGACGGTTTAAAATGATTCCAAAACGTTGTCTTTCGCCACAAAGCCAGAAGATGTTGTAGCCAAGGTGTTTAGCTTGTAACTGGTCATCTTACAGTCAAGTCAACATTCCTCATACGCTTTGCTGGCTGATCACCGAGTATTAGATCGTCGGGTCGATGACAGAGCCTTACGGTTTTTGTAGGAAGCAGTTTGAAGATGAAAAATATTCGTTCGCAATGCGGAGAGATTCGCTTTTAGGGAAGATCGCTAGTTCGACGCATAGATTTCGTCTTAGACAACCAGAGTATAATGTTTACTTCACAACCTGTACACATTCGAACCTAGGACCATGTCTGGTAGCACGGTGCTAATGACTCGAAGCCACGCAAATCTGCCAATTAGCTGTACTACCAACTACGAACGAAAAACGGTTGTTGTTTGAGGCTAGTTGGATTTTTAGTTTTGGGGTTGAAGTATGTTTGGAAAATCAGATAGGAAGTCTGCGGACCCACAGTACAAGGAAATAGTGGTTTGGTAGTGAATAAACGGGTGCACTGAAGCGATATTTATGTGCCGTTTGCCTAACCGATTACTGTGAGGATGTCGGTGCCGTAAACCGGACAAACAGCACAGAGTAACTGTTCTGTGGTACTAAGTGACCTTCGAATGCCACGATGAACTACGTCTCCGTCAGTCAAGCTGCTATCAGCTTCGCATTCCACGGGATTATGAAGTCCGAAGACCTGCACAATTGACATTACATAGAATTGTCCAAAACTACTTCACGATCCGGTCTGTCTATGTTCAGCAGTTGACCTAATAGTGTGCCCGAAGAAATCGCGGATCCGATACTTACAATCAAAATTACGCGTATCCGAAATTGATTCAGAACAGGAGATCATTTGTGTTAACGATGCTTGCTTAAATGCATTCGACAACACAAACCGATGCGTTCAAATTGCAACTCATAACAAACAGAAGGCATTGAATGGAAATCAGTTGAGCAAACATGGAATGATATCCAACCATCCGTTGAGAAGAACGGCCTCTCAGTACATCTGACCCAACCCAGCTTACTAAAATATCTAGAAAACCGAGCCTGGACTGGACTTTTAATATCACTTTCTAGACAACAGAACTAGATGATAATTGCAGATAACCACGCGTGTGACCGGTGTGCAGCTTATTAATGACACAACCACCCCTCATAAATCTCCCGATCTGTCCCTCTCGTTGACAACGTTTCTCTATTGCACCGGACTACTTGGATCGGTACCAGCCACAACCGGAATTCGAAAGCTTACTCTCTTGTAATAGATGGAGCTGGAAGTATCAGCCCGTGGTGAGATGTGACCAATTAACTGAATCTACTTCAAAAATCCACGAACACGTTTGGGGTGTGGGCATGAATGTTGGGTAAAGTGGTGACGGAGAATTCAATTGTGAGGGCTTAACAAGGCATTCCGTTAATCAGATTTTCACGAGATATCTACTAAAGGCAAAGTCACCAAGATTGTAAAACAAAAAACCGGTAGCTTCTTACCCCGTAAAACCGAACCGACTTCGGGTGAGAAACAGCACAGTCGACTCGAGACCGGAGAAAATCAGAAGGAAGACGAACCATATGATGCTCCATTGCCATAGGCGATTAATGACTAAAAAAGTCAGGATAGATGGGTCTAAGTTTAGATATGAACCACCAGCAAATGAGTATTTATCAAGTAATGCACCATGTAACGTTTTTGCTGCTCTACCTACGTTCCACGCTACAACAATTGCACGGTTGTGTTAGCAGGCACTGTACACGTTTGTAGAGTCACCGGTTCTATAATGCCCGTTACATGATTCTCCATCGACCGATGCTGGACTTCGACCCCCTCACAATCAGGTAGAGGCTAAGGCCACAGAGTTGGTGCAGCCAGAAGGCGAATGTGCAGCGACATTAATTGAAGCCGATAAGGTTCACATAAAGCCTTTGAATAACTAAACGAAGTGGCGTGGCAAAAAAGTAACCTCGACATTACGTCAATATGAAGTGGAAAATCAGAGTCCAGATACAATATGAACGGAGAACTTTCTAGATGGCCAGACAGAAGCAATTAGGGTACAAACAGACCCCACAAACCCGTGATCAAAAACAAGGCTCACTGGGCAAAGGAGTATAAAGTTATTTTTAAAAGACGGTTCAGTTGTAGCACCCTTTCGGTGCTGAGTTCTCGTGACACCCGAAGAAAGTAAGAGGACTAAAATACCACCAAGCTGCCTATGCCTAGGCAGGAGCAGTGGAGATGCAGAGATCGGATTCGAACCATGAACCTCCTGGTCAATAAGTTCGCGCCTTAACCAATGAGCCACCTCGATCAAAGGAGCATGCTGTCTTGAGAAGGCGAATGACCACCGCACATCCGTATTGTATCTTTTCACCTTTAGATCAGTTAGTGAAGCGCATGCACTGAGACCAGGTACCAAACGACCGCTGTTCTTCAACCAATTGATGTCAGCCACCATGAGTCAGTTTCTCACAAGCGTAAGCTCTACTGGTACGTTAACTGGACCGCAATACCATCAACTACCATGCTATTATTGAAAAGATAACGGCTATCTCATGGATACCAATCAGTCTAACAGGTTATAATGATAACTGAGCATGAAGAGGATATCATACTGAACAGAAATTGTATGGAGTACTTCTAAATGAGAGGACGTGAAGAATGAGGCTGAGCAGTACAAAAAGGGTATCTAGAAATGCAATGGAATACCACTTTTGTTCACAGGACAGGTACTGGTACCACGGAATGCACTCGTACAAATATGTAAGTCCACCAATCCAAAAGTTTTTGCAACAGAACTAACTTCATCAGCTATAAGGTCACCGACCACCTCGTAATGGCGCTTGTTAGGTGTACAACATGAGTCGTGATGAATTGGAGCAGAACTGTTCAACATCTAGTGTAACAGATGAATCAGTCCTTCAGACTCTTGAAGAATATTCAGTCATATGTACAGCCAACCACACTACTCGTCTAGACAAGAATAGTCAGAGAATCCTAACTTAAATCACGCGCATCGTGCTCGGTTCCACAACCCACTGGTGTTTAAAGCCTTAACTGAAATCGAATTCTGGCTTCCCTTCCATTCCGAAACGAAGTCAACCTCAACTCTGGCGACACCAAACCAGGAAATTTGTCATCGGATGTTCGTGATAATGCTAAGAGAAATTCACTAGACCATTCGTGGGTAATTTCATCCACAGATGTGACTAGTGGTTCCGCGGCACGATGGATGGACACGGTAGCTCACTAGGTTGCCATAAAACGGCAGTACCACGCGAAAGAAGCCCATGCGTAGCGGGACGAGATGGCTCAAGTGGTTAGAGCGCGAATTTACTGACCAGAAGGTCCGTGTTTCGAACCCGACCTCTGCCTCTAGCTTCCCCTGTCTAGGCTTGGGCAACCTGGCAGTATCCCAGCCCTCGTGCTTCCTTCGGGTGGCATGGCAGCTAGGCACCAGAAGGGTGTTACAGCTAAACGTCGCATAACATGACCTGTGTGCAAGTGTTACGCTATGGGGCGTGAAAGAGCGGTTTGTCGGAAGCTGATTGGCAGACACCCTGAAAACTGAACAGGTTTCGTGGATCAAGAAGACGAAACGTTGTATCAAGTTGTACGGGCTGGGAAAGAAGGGGGATAAGAAAGAAAGTCAAAATTACGGAACGAAATTGGAAGAGTGGCTGGAAGTTCTGGAACGGAATGACACAGTGTACAAAAGACAATGAAATTTCCATTGAAGTACACAGGTTTACACACTCCTCCAAACATCATAAATATTTCCATCGTGCCGTCCAAAAATTGAGACTTCCTCGATTGTACAACGAGAAATTTTATGCTAACGAATTACGCATTTTCAGTGTACTGCAGCATAACCATGTACACCTATTGAAAACTCAAGGTTCACTCTTAAGCTCAGCATACATCAGTAGGATCTTACATAAAAAAATAGATAAAGAAAGCTGTCTTACGACAGCAAGTGATGAATTAAACAGATATTGGAATACATACTTACTCCCTTCCAACGGACCAACCTAGTAGTGTAATCCATATAGTAGTGCGTTGCGCGAAGCAGACAGACCATCATTTTTGTATAGCAGGCTGTTGTTCACCCTCTTACGTCATACGCCAGTCCACTTGAAAATTAACTTGTGATGGGAAACCATTCTCCACACAGTTTGTTTAATTATTAACATTATTCTCACTGGAAATTTCATTGGCGAAGTGACGGTACGTGATACGACGCACTGTCCCTGCAAAACTATCATGTGCTGTCCATTCAGCCATATGCTAGCTGCCTTGTTCGGGGCGAAACGATCATCAAGTACTCGTTGGACAAATATCCGGGATGTCACGGTGCCGAATTCGCATACATGTTAGGTGCACTCATCTGCATGTCCAATTATTACTCCCACTGTTCGATTTGGACGCTTTGTGCATGCGCTTGCGTTCATACTTTCACGCAAAAGAAGTGGGGCAACTATCCTTCGGATATGACCACAACCACTGTAGCACCAAAGTGACGCTCAGATCAGTCACCTGAAAACCATGATTAATACTTTACCAACCCCTCATTTACTGACGAACAAATTCATAGCAGTTAGGACTACTGCAGGTTGTTGGCAATGGATAGTTGATGAGCAGGGAACCTAAATACATCTTTGCATCCAGTGAATGTGAAAACGCTGGGTCGTTAAAGTGAGTTCCAAATCGACCTTCGCTCACCACGGGCAATCCCATGCGTTATGTAGAAAAAACTTTATCACAGACTACACTGTCTACCCCACATGACAGTGTTGTGCGGCTGAAAAGCACACGGTGACCTCACAATGCCTTAGATAGCGAATGGTCTAGAGGAACACACAACTTTTGTACACAACGAGTTCAAATCCCGGGAAAACCCCATGTATCGGTATGCATAATATGTTCACAGAAAGTGTTTGACCCGGGAGGATAGTGGCAGACATGGTCATTTCTGCTAAACGTATACAATCAACGGTTATCGAAAAACTTGAAACGATTTCGCCCGTTGCACGCTGGAATTTGTGGTGACTCACTGTTTAGTTCCTTTTGCTTTGTGTGGAAACGGCGATTCTACAATCATTCATGAACTGTAGAGGCCGAAATTTCGGCCTTTCCTGTTTTATTGCCATCTCACTCCAAAGTCCTTTAATATGCGCTCAAAAGTGATAGGCTAATGTGTTAGAATGTGTGAGCCGTCAGGTCGTTTCAGCGGCTACTTGTAACTCTTGACAAAGCTGAGTTCCGAACCACTTGGTCTTCGAAACACTACCATTTTGATTCAGTTGCGTGGTGGTTCGCCATATGACTAAATCTTGGAGTTTGAGCTCATGATACGAGGTCAAGAACAAGCATGCATGTCACACTTTGAATTCCATTGACAATTAGCTAAGTTGATACACCTTCTAAATGTTATCAGACTACAAGATTTTGAATCCACATATCCCTGGTCAGCAGAACGCCTGGTAGAAATAGCTTCTCAATCAGTGCATTCCATGCCTAGCACCCTGTGAACACCAGTTGGGCGAGATCAAATGATTCTAACTCCGTTTCAGAGACGCGACTGTGTAGTTCTCCGAAACAAGTCGAATCAAGTACGCGTCTGACGAAACTCTAGTGGGAGAAATCAAAGCTGGTGATATTGCTATCAGTCATGAACCAATAGTCCGATACACCTGTGGGTTCGAGAAAGAAATCATCAAACGCGAAAGGTCACAAAGAAAATAAATGTTCTGTTGACATTACTAATGGCATGCAGTGTCTGTATACCGGCGGTTCAGGTTTAAGATGTCTGTCTGTTGCAATGTCGTAAAATGTCATCGATAGGGCAATGATATAAATCGAAACGACTTTCTGTGGAACTCGGTCGGCTTACCTTAAGGGTCGAGTTTCATATTATTTGAAACTGGAACTCTTTGTCTCAACAACACATCTTGCGATATTTCAGCACCAACGGAAAGCAGGAATTCAGAAACTACCGTAAGAATGTCAAGAACGTGGGCGCAACCCTCGTGGATCTTGCTATTCAAAATCACTGCTGCAAATATTTTTTCACCTGACAGATTATGAAACGGGGTGGCAAAAGCACGCGAAAAAGGGAGGATGGTGCTCGTGAGCCATTACGTTTTCCAACTACAAAACGATAGTTTTTGATATTTTTGTAGACTTTCTAGCCAAACCTCGAACTTTCGCGCACACTTAGCACCCACAGCGTTACACAGATCCCAAATATCCGCTAAGTATGAAAGCGAATAACTAAACCATCAAATTCATAAACTGAGCTACTAGAATTCGCCTCTATACAGATAAGTGCTATTAATGGTCACTTTCAACAACATCGTGGCTAACATGCGCTAAGATACGGTACTTTTCAAAGGTCACAAGATCCTGGGTGAGGGTTAAAGGAATCCAACGGTCTCTGAACTTGGGTTGGTCATTAAAAAATCCTGCAGCTTAAACCAGCATATGTATATACATGTGTATACATATACACATACATACATATATATGCACATACATATACGGGTAAAACCGTACCCCACTGTCAGTTCGCTTGAAGAAGCCTAAAATGAGGAACGGTCTTGAGAACAAACAGCACGACTCACCCTGTTGCGGTGCTTCACTTCAGGCTCAGATACACAAGCGACTATCACCAAAAGCCCGAATGCTTCGAGTATGGTCGCACTTAATCCTAGATACTGCAACAGTTTGGAGGCCACCGGTTTCTCCATCAGGCGTCCCATGATCGCAACAGATGTTGGGGGGCCTAAGGTGTATCCCACGCTGTAGGCAGCCCCGACTAGCGTCATGGCTCTTGTACGCATGTCTGGGCCACATTGGTCCCCAATTAGTGCTGATAGGACGGCGACATTCGCTCTGGTGATCCCGCACAACAGTCGGCTTACAGCAAACAGCGGGTAGGAGAAGGCAGATTGGGCACATAGTAGATAGGCAAGAATGCTGAGGGCCTGATAAGATGAAAAAGGATCACGCATGCAAACCTGTTTAAAAGAAGCTGAGAAAATATAAACCAAAATGTGGTGCCAAAGCTCAAGTCCATCATAATCACGGAAAGGATTGATTCACCCGTGGCTTACACTCCGTACCTACTACACTAAAAAAAATACACAATTTCCTGCTAACTATCTTCCGTGCCACATCTCGGACTTTGCCATTTTTATGGCTTACGGACAATCAATGGCGCACTTAAAATAAACGTCAAACAGGTAGTGGTTGACAGACCTGTGTTGCTCACGCCAAGAGATAGCCCACCCACCTAGAACTCTAATGGGAGCAAAATTACAGTGAGTGAGCTGAACCAACCACTACTCACTCATAATACATGAGTAAGTAGTCACCCTGTTTGCGTGCCACTACCAACCATGACACTGACGCGGAGCACACTGCTGTTTGGCAGAATGAAGCATACCTTCAAAAAAACAGCGGTTTAGGTCGTTCTGGAAAAAAATAAGTATTGCTCACATCTCTGGGTGTAGTCCACAGAATCGGACACCCAAAAGATCAGCAAAATCGTTGTTGCAGTCGAAGTTGACTTGCGATAAGTAACATCGAAATTATTTTTGTATGGTCAAGAGGTAGAAAGAAACGCGACACATATTGTCCTAGCATGCACAACGTAGCTACTTCGGTCGCAGCCAATTTATTGAGGAAAAGCGCGGACCAACGTGAATTTATTGTAATCACGTCTAATTTTGCACTCCACTACATCTCCCGTTACAAAACCCTTTGCCTGACGATGTTGCTTACTGATTCAGTAAATCAATCATCATCAAAGACAGCAACATCAGTGTTTGCACTGATGCTTCACTGCCGTGCAACCGTAAGGTTCGTCTTGCTTGCTATNTATATATATAATGATATTAGAAGCGCTAAAGTGAAAAGAAGAGAAAAAGGGTGGGTGAGGGAGGGGAACTAGTGCTGGCCTATGTCAAGCATTGTCGTGCCTACGACTCCAACCCTTCAATCAGACAGTCTGGAAAGAAACTGACAGCACGAACGCCACTGACATCGATTATCCGCCATTTCTGGCAACGTCTCCAGTCAAGCACAGGTGGGGCCACGGGGACCCCAGGCTGGAAGGTGTACAACACCAACAACACCCAAACTCTTCGTGATCCCTTTCACGCCTTTCTGCGAAGTTATGTGCTGTCCATCTTGCGGTTTTCGCTGTCCTGAAGGAGGCACGGAGAACAACACTCGTCTCGGTAGACGGTGTTTCGGCATGCGTAGCACATGACCGAGCCGTCGTGGCTGGATGTTTTCTCGGACTGAGCTGCCTGCAGCACAACCAAATACCTGTTTTCTAATCACCTCGTAACTAACACGCTGACGCCATACAAAACCAGTCACGCTTCTGAGGCACCTCACAAATGTTGCCAAACGAACCGCGCAGAGGCGGCTGTCAACGGATATCCAATCAAGCAGAGACGCTTCCGCTCGTTCGCTCAATACAATACCCACCCCAGCATATCCAGCTGCAGCGGCCTCTGCATCACCAGAGGTGCGCAGTCGGAACCTGGAAGAGAGCGAGGGGGCAGTCAGTTACCTGCTTGCCTCAGTGTGCGAACATTGAAGGTGACTGAATAGACAGGCTTTTGTGGCTTTCGAGAACAGACTTCGAAGTGTTCAGGGTTAACTGAACTCGGACGTGCAGAAGCTGCAGCTGAGTGTGATGCAGGGCGAGCAAAACGGTCAGCCTAGAGCTGGGATCTGCGGAGAAAGTATTCAAATTTGGGCGGGGGAGGGTGAAAATGTATGAAGGGAGGCGTCATCAGCAGCATGCTTTCGCCTACCTGCCCTGTTGTATGCAGCAAGTAAGCTGACTCGGCTGATGGCACCAGGCGACGGCCGATGCGGCATGAGTATTGTTATCTGGAAATGTCATGGTTGTACGAGGGCTGTGATACTACCAGGGCGCCCAAACCTAGACAAAAGGACGATTAGGGTCCTCAACCCAAGCCTTCGGCTCAAAAGCCCAAATGCAAAGCAGCGGTGTTGGAGGATCAGAAGACTGTGTTCATCAGACCTCTATCCATGGACAAACCTGGTATAAGAGACTCTGTGGGTGTCACGCGGACATCCCCCAGTATAGCTCAATGGGTCACCTAGGTACACAAACCGCTACACCACGGTAAGGTCCAGTCTCTTCGTGGCGGCCAATAAATCAATTCACTAAATGATTGGTTTGTAGTATCAAGGCTTGTTGGTGGATCAAAAAGCTACTCCCAACCAATACAAATGTCCTTTTAAAGAGGCATTTCGCTTCCTGATTCATACCGGAAACGAAAGTTCACGTCAAGATGCAAGGCATTGTTGCCGAGGGGAGTTAACAAGGAAACAAGATATAAACCCATATGTAGCTAGTCCATTGAAAAACCCACGAAGCAAAGATGGTGAACACGTACGGTGTACGAAGTAGTAAACAATAATGAAAGCGAAACCTCCCACAATCACCGCATTTACCTGTAGGGATATCAGAATGCGCTTACGGCCATACACATCAGATAGAGCACCGGCGAATGGAGAGGAGAAGAACTGTGCAACTGCGGCAGTTGACGTCACTGCACCTGAAAACTCATAACTTTTATAAATCAAAAAACTTGCCACCAAAAATAGCTGAATTCCATTTTAAATCAATAGAAAGCAGTGAGTTTATAGTTTCGGAAACACGTCTAAGTGAAGTGTGAAAAACGTCCTATGTTAATTAGGAGAGAGAAGATCAATCAGAACCGTACCTGACTATCTGCTGCGAAAATCGTAGGAAACCATGGCAAAATGATGCTAAATGCGATAACATCGGCTAGCAGATAAACGAATATGGCGGAAATCGAAGACCAGTGCATTGATGTTAGTGAGGCTGGAACAGGAGAGACAAAGAGTTAGTGGAGATTTCGCGTTTAGTTTGTTGGTTCCACATAACCAATAGGTGGGGATAACATTAACTCATTATAACAATTGAAAACACTGCCACCATCATTGAAAACCCTAAAGAAAACGTTGTCCATTATTCAATTCGAATGCAAATACAGAGGATGAGACCTTGGCATAAACTTATCCTGCTAGTGCATCAGTCCAAAAGTCAGCAATATCGGTCGTGTATTCCTGGTAAACTGAAAGAAAATCTAAGGATATTGTCCAGAATAGAAGAGTACTTCACTAGTACGTGCGATAATTCATGAGGGTTCGAGTTCTTTGGAAGTATAGAAGCATAACAGTACAATCTGTGCCTCCTATGGTATGCTTTTAGAGACTCGTGAACATTAGAATTCCCAACGAAACTAGCTATCGGTGTACCTTGGTGTAGAGTTCACTCACACAGCCGTAATGAAGAAAGAGTCCACACTAAGATGAATTTAAAGCAGCTGTTTTTTAAAGGAGCAAATGAATGAGTTCCCGAAAACGGCCCTGCTCCAGGCACTGGTTCCAAAAGGCTTTTTTTACCCGTTGGCCAGATGGCTGGAGAATTCTAACGGTTGGCATGAATGATTATGCTGAAAAGCGCATACAGAGGGGCGCTCCGCAGTTGCGAATGACTTATTATTGACCGAACCAAGTCAGAACTAAGGCAGAATGTCTGAATATGGAAACGTTGCTGCTGAAATCACACCGTGGAATAACAAAGCTGAGATGGGCTTCTGAAACTTCCGATTCCATTGCAGTCGGCGCGGCATCAGTTTCTAATTGAAGTTTTGTTGTTCCGCAACAATTGCATGGGAGTGTGGAGCCTAGTTCCTGAACCCAAAACAGACGGCTTATCGTGATCCCACAAATCTGGTGGTCAGGAGGATGCGAATTCTACGGATGTAGCGGTAGCGCATTAGAGGATATTACAGACCAGCAAGGACTCCTTTGAGTTAATATGTGTAGTAAGGGTGGCGGCTGAAAACCTTCTACAGTGCACTTTCCGGATCTTTGGAGCGCCCGAGTAAACCATGATGATTTGGCGCACATCTTCGAGTTTGACGTGGACAGTCTAAACCCAACAGCATAGCTCCATTACATCGGTCCATTTGGCCCGGGCATATACTTCGGATGTCAACTCTAGGGCGATTCCCGATTCAGACACCGTTTGTATGCAATGGATCCAGCCGGAATGGGTGAGGCACACAGGCAACTGCCAGACTAGTCTCTGTCGGCTCTGTCCGTTTTCCTGTGTGAAGAGGATCATTGTTGGCTAAAGACGTTGAAAAGCGTAAATCAAAACCGATTTCAGTAGCGGAATTTCCCGTCTTATTTTCGTTGCGAATAACAAGCATGCATCACCTTTGCATATGTGTTTACACTGTCTCCGTTTTCTGTACCACGATCTGTAAAGGAACCGTAAATTAACAGGCCATTGTAAATACATAGTGGCACCTCTTTCCAGATTAAGGACCGCTTCCTGAAGGGACCACTTAGTCCTGACACAAAAAGTTACAAAAGGGACGTGAAAGTATGCCGAATTAGTCTCACTACTCCCAAACAGAAACACATCTTCTAGAATTTGTGAAATGTGGATAAACTGATACAAAACTTGACAGCTGTTTAGCGATAGAGAACAGTCTAAAACGCATCCTGATACTAGGACTGAAAACGTGGGCAAGATTTCTTTTAACTGAATATTTGAATTTATTCCGTCGGTCATATAAACTAGGGGTTTGGTCAATCTCTCAAGAGAAACCTCCCATAGGGGCCGCTTTGACAAGGTCCCACAGGCGGTTCTCCTGAAACAATGCTGAACATACATGATTTACCGACTCACAAACAAAAATCGTTTGAAAACCTTACTGAGAACTAAGATGATACCTAGTGCTAGCCTACTGCATGCATTTTCACATACCTACAATCCCAGGCGTTCAAACAATCTGGATATAAACAAACAAGAACGCCAGTGACAGATAGTAGCATTCAAATCTTACAGCATATATAACCAAGCACAAGAATGATTACGTGGACCCAATCCTGGAAAGCGTATCACAACGACGGTATCCAGGTTCTTCGTAACTGCTAGGCAAAATGTTAACGAATACTCTGCCAACGTCATTCTTAATTAAGCGCAGAAAACAACTATCCGTCACATGGTGATTTGGTGTGCACAATAAACGACAGAGAAACTTATAAGGGTCAGTGTTGTTCACTACGAGTATCTTACCATTCTTATATATACATTAATTTACCCGTTCATTTCGCACAGGTTTGCACATTTCACCAGAAGTCTTATTTATAACACGGTTCAGAGACGCGTGAATCGTTTCAAAGCTAGACGTCCGGAATAATTATTAGCAGAAAGAAGTGCAATGCAAATCCATGAATGGACAAGCATGCCTCTGTTCAATTTTTCTCCTCGTCTTTTTCGGTTTCACGGTGCGTTGTGCCTTCGAATGGAAACTCCGGCTGAAGTTCATCCGCCACTGTGATTGGTAATTAAAGATTGCTTTCAATAGCTTGCTGACCGCCAACCAGAGATACGATGTACGTGTTGTCGGTTGACCGAATTCCACCCGAAACCATCTCAACGCAGCACTGACAGCAGAGTCATCTACTGGAGCGAGGTTAAACCCCTCCTGACGGATGCTATGTCAGTGCAGCGAGCCGGCGCATTTCAGCTTGGAGCACTCGCTTTATAACCAACCAATCAATCAATCAACCAAGCAGTTACTCAATTTATCAGTCACAAACCGTGTACCATAAGCACAATGATTCCAGTTGTTAGAAAAACTTGAGTATTGAGCCTTGAAGGCGACGGCATGGTTAGTTAATTAGGAAACATGGCAGCTACAAATTGGAAGCGACGGCTCTGATGCAAGTGCGTCACCGACTGCGCGATTGGGTCATGTCTGCCAGTGTCATTAGCCATTGGCGAATTGAGTCCTCGGGTCCACATCCAGGGAGGCGGCAGTTGTCGGCCCAACTCAGTTCACTGGTTAGTGTTTTCACACTTCGTGGTTAGGTCATACACTGTTCACCTCTCGGTCGCTTACACTTGGTACAGGGCTGGGCAAAATGAGCTCTGAGATGCAGGCGGTTTATTGGCATGCGGAGTGCATTTCCTAACCAGCGTAACCTATGAAGCGTGACTAATCCATCTATCACGACGGAGTACCTTCTTCCTAGGACCATCCGGCGTAACTCAGCACTGAAAATCCGACGTTTCAACCAGACCCGACCAATGTTTCGGATATACTGATGTCCAAACACTGAAATCCTTCGAATATCCTCTGTGTATAGAGACCACGTCTCGGATCCAAACAGCAACGTGGATGCGTGACTAACCATCTATCACGACGGAGTACCTTCTTCCTAGGACCATCCGGCGTAACTCAGCACTGAAAATCCGACGTTTCAACCAGACCCGACCAATGTTTCGGATATACTGATGTCCAAACACTGAAATCCTTCGAATATCCTCTGTGTATAGAGACCACGTCTCGGATCCAAACAGCAACGTGGATCGCACTGACGCAGTGTAAAAACTTCACCCATGACAGACAAACTGACGTCGCGTCAGTACCATAGGTGGCGAAAGTTGGCAAAAGCTGTCCTGGCCTTCCAGTTCAAAACATAGTCTCATCTCCAGCTGTTCCACCAGAAAATATACAACTGCCAAGATGAAAAAAATTATCTACCACGTCGACTGGCTGACATGCAAGCATAATGTGTGGGTTTAATCTCACCCAGTCTTGTAGCAGCACTTTACTCGTCGCAGGTGTGAAGCGCATACTAAACCGTGCGCCAGAGTTAATCAAGTTGTTTGAAATCGTATGTATATGAAGAGGACCTGAAGCAGGAAGAGCAATATCATCCGCATACTCATTGCTTGTGGGCGATCCCGGAGGTCTCAGAGGGAGGCATGAAAATTCCAAGCACCACCTGCATCATGAAGTTGAAGGGGACAAGATGGTCCAGTGGTTAGGGAGCGAATCTACTGACCAGAAGAGACTGGACCTTGCCGTGGTGTGGCGGGTTGTGTACCCCGACGGCCAATTGAGTTATACTTGGGGCTGTCCACGCGACACCCTCATACCAGGTCTGTCAATGAAAAAATGGTTGGAAGTCTGATTAACAGTCTCCTGGTCCTCCATGACGGAGTTTGGAACATATGTGGCGAGTTGTTCTATAAAATTGGTAATGCTTTTGCATTCCCCACCCGAGGAGTTAGACTTGTAAGCCAAAGGCTTTGGTTGAAGACCCTAATCGTCCTCCTGTCTATGTGTAAGCGTCCTGGCGGTATCCCAGCTCATGTACGGCCATGAACTGCATAATCAGAAATAAGCAGCGGACCCGCCGGTCATCACGTGATGCCTTCATCCGGGTCGACTTACTCGCTGCACGCAGCAGGGCGGGTAAGCAAAAATATGCTACTGTTGACGCTCTTGTTCTGTCTCTTCCACATATCCCTTCCTCCCCTCTCCCCACCCCATTAGTCACTCAATCCTTGTACGCACAGTACTTAGAACTGATGACTCCGTTCGTCATGCATCGCTTTTGCGCGCAGCATGTGGCCGTCATCGGGCGCCGACATCCTCAGGCATCTCGAAATGAATCTTCAGGCCCAGACACCCAATCTATCTAGCCACCTCCAGTTTCTGCGGCAGGCAGTTCAACAAGCTGCTCTTGCTCCCACACTAAACTCGTCTGCAATTGAGGCGTGTTGTGTATCTGTTGTGTCGTGATGAACGGTCTTACAACTTTGTGCCGGTCCTTGGCTTCCTGCTCCGCCAACTATAGCAAATTGAAAGGCACGGTAGCCTCAGACAGCCATTTATGGATACAAAGGAAGATTATTATAAGCGTATTAATAGGGTCATCAAAGAATGATCCACAAAACCCAGGTAAAATCTCCGCGATGGGGCGAGGCGTCGAGATGAAGATGCTCGATTCAGATTAGCCGACATGCTGACCAATCAGGGCAAGCCTTTGCTTGACCCGTAGCCCGCGCGTAACACACCTGCCCAGTTGAAGCGATGTTCTATTATTAAGGACGAATGATCCCTGAACAGTATCGGAAACAACAATTTCAAAATGCAAACACAGTGGTCGAGCTGACCGCCCCATCACTCTCCACTCGTTTCCGGTTGCTTAAATCTGGCTGTCCAGCGCAGGCTGCAGCAGCATTCACGGATTCACGGATTGATACATACAATCGAGGCTTTTGCCCAAGTTTCCCGGGTCGGTTTTGTTCTTGTCGGTCAGTGGCTGTCGTTCACCTGAAAGGCACAAGTGAAAAAAGGGTGTAGCACTGCTTTTTATGTTCTCAGCGC
>NW_008752300.1:109616-117056 GCF_000715545.1 Opisthorchis viverrini
GATCTTGTGCAAGAGTTGACGAATGTCCTCCACCGTGAAGACCAAGTCGGTTAGAGGCTGTTCGTAGTTTCTCCTTGACAAGAGTGGATGTGACGAGGATGCTGGGGCTGAGTATAGACATGCATAGTGTTCTCTGTAAGCCTCAGATACCACTGTTGTGTCATTTGTCGGTTCTCCGTCTCTGTCCCTCAAGGAGAACTCGGATAAGTTTCACGACGTCCAGAACGCCTTTCTGCGGCGAGCTGAGAGCTCAGATATCATAATGATTGCCGGGAATCTGAACATGCAAGAGAGCAGTCTTAACGCATCTGAGGCTCAATTAGGTGATCGACGTGGATTGGACTTGGTACGTACGGACAATTATGATCGACTGCTTTAGCCGTATGCTGCCCGCAGGCATTTTCTACGCTGGACTAATATAGCTGGGTTCACATGGTCACAAAATATCTTCAAAATGCCTACCGGTCACAAACCCAAATCATGCACATTACCGCCAGTTACCGATGGAGCAAATCAATAATTACGTGCTGGTGTAAAACCCGACCACGAGCTCCTCCGGATTTCAGCCTGTTTCTCGGCGCTGCCAGGCCCACCCAAGCCATAGATATCCGACCAAACATTAGCGCTGTTCAAATCTCGGAAAAGTATCCCAGTCAGTCCTAAACGTAATATGACGCATCTGATTATCCGACGTCAAGCGTATGTGGGCATGAAGTATGGTGAACACGGAAAGCTGAGGAAATTAGAGGTCCAGAAAAGCGGTCATCCCCGAAGATTATACTAGTTGATACACGCGACTGGTCCCCGAAAATCTCCTGAGAGCGAAACCACCATGAATCTGAATTGAGTGGCGATATTGAGTAAAGAGGAGCACATCGACCGTTGAGCCAAACACTCCGAACAACGGTCACCGTGGCCAACAGCTGCCATATATCTGGGGCTCACAGCTGAAGCAGAACCCTGGATGGTGATCCTAGAACCCCCGTAGCCTCAGAGGTTTATGAATACAAATGTTATCTCAAGCGCCAGCGAACTGCTGGTCCCGATGAATTCCTACACGCACTGTTCAGAGATGATGGTGAAATCCTTACTCAGCTATTGTCTGATCAGTTTATCTGCATTTGAGAGAAGGAGGCTGTCCAAGACAAACGTAGGGAGTCGAAAATGGTACCCGTTTGCGAAAAAGAGGCTCGTAGTGAGAGTTGACCACTTTTGGATGGGCTGCACCCCGGTAGCAACGACCGGGGGAATTACTTGTAATTCCTCGACTTGTGGTGACTCGCGACACAATGGCACGAAAGAAGCAAGTGAGGTTCTGGCCTAAAAGCGATTGCTTTGACCAGATCTCCAAATCCCGTCAGGTACTAGAACAGCGCCACAAGTGCAATTGAACCCAAATTTTAGTATGATTGGACTTCCAACGCGCATTCGATTCGATTGGCCGAACCTTTCTCCTCGACGCATTTGCCCACCAAGGAATGGTATGAAAGCTTGCCCACAAAATAAGCCGTTTATATTCTTTCGGACGTGTGGGAGCATACAGTGGATTCTTCAAAAGCTTCCTTAAACAAGCGGTGTCTGTCTGGGTATAGACCTTCTTCATTTCCACTTAACTTCGTGACCAATGACACAATGAGGCAAACGCTGGAAGTTTTTCAGCACCGCCATTTTCCAATAGTCTCCGACGAAAACCTTGTCAATGCGGAATGTACAGAGGCTATCGTTCTCGTCTCCAGAGAGGAGAAAGCTCAGGTGTTTTCGGATGATATGACCGAAGCCATCCCGTCCTTCGGCACTCTCTCTGCACCCACAGAGCGTGAGGTCATGCTTCTGGAAATGCAGCCACCAAACACGCCTCTTACAATCAGGGGTGCACTTGGATTTGTGGAGCGTTTTATGCACGTTGGAAGTTATATCACTTCTAATTGTAATATGACAGACAGGCAAAGTGGAAAAATCTACAAATCTCAGGTCGTGTTTGCCAATGGTATATCCCTGATTCTCAAGGGGTATGTGGATCAGGCTACAGTGCGGGATGTCACGCTGTGTGACTGAAGCTTGGCCTGCTCGAGCAGTGGAACTAAGATGTCCTTGAATGTTCAACAACCCTTTTCTCAGAAACGTAGCTCACGCGAGTCTGCGTCGGTGAATCATCAACGAGGCAAACAGAAAGAGAGCTTTCGGTTTTGCAGTGAAAATTTTCATCGAAGTGTGTCCAACATCAGAAGCAGCGTTTAATGGGCCATGTAGTGCGTATGCCAAAAAGAGATTCCGGTTATCCGTACCGAGTTCAGGGTGGCGAAAGCAGGGAGGTGGCAACCCTTGACCTGGAAGAGGGGTATGAGATTATGAAACTCTCGAGTACTGTCGGAGCTAATCGCCTACTGAGGACAGCGTGCTACACTCCGCGCCTATAGGGGGGACGCCGCGAGTTATGGCCGCTACTCGATTTCAGTAGCGTTTGTTTTGCAAGTTTCTAACCAGATAGTCTGAAGGAGCGCCCGGTGTGGAAGACACCCAGGAACGATTGTCGTGAGGTGGCACTAGGTCATTTACACACTTACCTTTATTCTTTTTTCACAATGAGTCTTTCAAATAAATCATAGAGGTGGGGCAGTGAAGCCTCAGTGATGTCGTTCTGCCCGTGATTTTGATGCATTGCAGTTAGGTACCTATAGGTTTCTACAGCTGGATGAATAAGGCTAAGGAACAAAGTCGAGAGAGGGCGGCCTCGTCTTAAACCACTTGACGTCGCGAACTCGGATCAAAGCTCCCCTGCGCTCATACGTACTCGCAGGAGTTCACACACAGAGCCCTCATAAAGTGTATAAATTTGGAAGAGACTCCTTGATTGCCAGACACTTCCAGTTTCTGTCGATTGACAGATGCAAGGCGGCCTTCAGATCATGAAAAACCATCAGGTGAGACGCTTGAAGAGGCAGCGTGTTTAAATAATTAGTCTCACTGTAAGGCAGTTGTCGATACATTCCCGGCTTAACTAAAAAATCTGTAATAAAAACAAGTTATTTTTACAGATTCGTGAGTGCCGTAGGATGGGCCAAGGGATAAGAGAGCGAGTTTACTGACCGGAAGGTCCGCGCTTCGAACGAACCCTTGACTTCCTTGTCTAGGCTTGTGCAACCTGGTGGTATCCCAGCCCTCATGGCCCATTCGTGCGTCACGGCAGTCAGGCATCGAGAGGGTGCCAAAGATGAACAATTATTAATAGCAATAACAATAACAAATAATAATAACAATAATAAAATATTTATTCCCAACTTGTGGGTAGCACACCGTCAGGCATGATCATACGTTTATAGTCAAAATAAAATATGGCTGGTTGATCTCAGATACTGAAGATTGCGCCAAAAGGGGGACAATATCATAAACAGTGGGCGTTGTCCGATGAAGTGATAGTAGGTTTATTTCCCAACTTTGTAAGGAACATGCTGATTGAGGCATGATCGGGTCGTCACAACCTGAACGCAACAGGCAACAATACAACGGGAGAAAGTTACAACCAACGAGGCGCGCTTATTACATGAAAAGTCATCGCAATTGCGTGAACCAAAAAACTAGGATAATGAGCAAGATGTCCGACTAGTTCAGGGATGAGACCGGCTGACATGAACTAAATGTAAGAATCATTGATGGCCATGCGTGACCTTGGGCGGCTGAGTGAATTGCCAGATAATCAGTCAGCTCACTAAAAGTAATATTGGAGCGCACTCAGGATGTCACAGGTACCGGTCTATTGCCACGATGGCTTTCCCGTGACTTTCTTCCGCGTGGTGAAGGCGGGGTGGACGTTCGTGGGGAATCCACTCCACTGGTATTTTGTTTTTGTTCCATATCTTCCGCAATGCGGTTGCAAGACTTCACCACTCCCCACCCACTTTGAAGAATGAGGGACACAGAAAATGTACGCCGGGTCACTTGTTGCGTCGAAGGATCGATATCTCAAGCTGCTTTTGCGTGTGTAACGCTGATGGAAAAAGAAGTGCCAACTGGGCTCGCATAAAAGCATGACTGTAGTCCAGTTGCGTACCCCAGAATGAACAAAAACCCCTAAGCAAGCTATCAGGCAACTCACAGCGACATGGTCCACTTGAGCCATCGGCTGTCTTGCGGTAATGGTTTCGATGGGGGTTCATTCCGGCCAGGAATATGCGGAAGTCCACACACAACTAAAGAAGCCACTCCCCACTATTCGTACACTATGCATCGGCTCATAATCAGCCACCTAAATGTGCTTCTTCCGGACTTAGTCATTCAAATTGGGCAATATTACCACCCGTCAGGATTATTAAATCCATCCTTCCTGCTGACCAAAGCAGCCGCGACAGCTCTTGAAAAATCCATCCTTCTCAGTCTTAGAACTGCAGTCTATCGGCGCGCATGCGAATACAAAATAAATGCCGTTTATTGCATCGAAATGCATTGATCTTCCTGGANTAAACCCACCCTCCCTGCTGACAAAAGCAGCCGCGACAGCTCTTGAAAAATCCGTCCTTCTCAGTCTTAGAACTGCAGTCTATCGGCGCGCATGCGAATACAAAAATAAATGCCGTTTATTGCATCGAAATGCATTGATCTTCCTGGAGCCAGGTAACCACACAGTAAAAGACGGTGTTTACTGGGAACAACACTCAGACTCTTTGAGGAGTGTGACCCCTCACCACACCCTAGATGTCACGAGCCGCTGCGCCTTGGTCACCGGATACCCGGAATATCTGATCACGTCTCAAGCAACTTGAGGCCAGCAATCGAAATGTGGACATGTAGGCGCCCTTTGAAGACGCATCATGCACCGACGGAAAGGAAAAGCAGGGTTTCCGCAAAGAATGGCTGTAATCCACTTTGCCATGGAGAACGGACTGGTGCAATGTGATGTTAGTGAGTGACTTTTTGGTTCATTCTTCTACGCGGCGGTTTTGGCAAGGGAGAGCGGATCAGATAGGTTGATCGCACTGCATCGTACGATGGGTAAGGAAGGGACGAAAAGGAAGGCCGGTGAGCGAAGAGCTGGGAAGGCAAATGATACTTCCCGATCGCCCGAGCCAATGAAGGAGGTTTGGTTGAGATACACTGGCTTCAGAATTTGCCTCAAAATATGGCCCACAAAGTAATGGAATTATGTCCGGTTTTGTTCGGTGCCCCCTCAATAGGTTTCTGACTCAACAGTCTGAACCGCGAAGCAATGGGTTTTTATCTCTATGGGCGACACTTTTCGGAGCCAGTGGCTTAATTGTTTGACCCGACTGGGGTAATACATTTCCGCACACTACGTGGATTTACCGTTCGTTGTCGGGAAGCTCTTCCTGGAATGCTTGAACCTACAGAAACTGAGTTCCCGACAGTTTAACCCACGGAATCATTGCAGAAATCGAGCGCATCCACCATATTAAGGTTGCAGCTTCAGGTCGCTTCGGGTAGGTGAATCTGAGAACTCACCTTCAGTAATGAACAGGCAATCCAAAATAGCACAACTCACGGACGGCACCAGGTAGGGCATCCCTTGCGTTGAACAACCCTCTCCTCGGGCTTCATACTTCAGTTATCTTTGATGAGCTTTAATAAAAGAACCGGAAGGTGCTTACTTTAGTCCAGTGTGTGTTTGGGGAGTCTTATCGTGCCAAAATCCCGAGTAATCAGAAATTCAAGCAAACGGAAGTAGAGGCTATGGACCGGTAGAGTGAATCAAAAAGCCAAGATCCCGAGTACCCCAACACATTCATCTAAGAAGCTAGACAAGTCCTTCAACTGCATTTCCGATTGGTTCCAAATCAGTTTTGTTCCACTTAGTGGGCATCGAGTACTGTGTTTTGACATTGGTCGACGTTCGTTGTTAACATATTCTCATAGAAACTGACTATGCACCTCTTAAATTTACCCGGTCGAACATCCAATCAAAAAGAACGAAAGCCAACTGCTTAATAAATTTTGACGACAACAAATTCACAATCGGAGAAGAGAACAATGGAAAACTATCATTTCTGGACGTCTTTATTACTGGGTTGCCGAAGGGACAGCTACAAACTGAGTTCTAGAGAAAGGCGACGCACACGGATCATAATCGGAGCCACCACAGCAACCATCTAAATTGTCACAACAGAAGCTGCGTTCGACGTAGGCAGTCAAGAAAATGGAGAACATATGGTGGTACAGTCAGCCCATCGCTTTCTAAATGAAGCAGACTATAAAGCAGCAATGTGACCATTCCTTAGGTGAAGTCTCCTCCCATCGTCTCAGCCACAAAGACTCCGCTATCACATGCTCCAAAGCACGGCGAACAAGATATCGAAATCCTCGTCCTTAATCTCTCTATTAACACGACATAGTCGTCCACTCTCGGTAGACATAATCTATAGACCGTCTGAATTTCAGATATGGGTCTAGACAAGGTAATTCCATCCACCATAGCTCTCTTTTTACATGGGCCGTTGATCGTCTAATCAGAGGCCCAAGGATCAAGTTTCTTCTGGTTACAAATACCACATATTCTCGGCAGTACGGATTACCGCCGCAGTGGTGCAGCTGTCACCATGTTTACTTCTTTATGAACATCACAGTAGCTTACAACGCTGGGCACTTCGGTGTAATAGTCTGTCTGAATGTGCAGAAAGCCTTTGACAAAGTCTATCATGCATCACATCTACGCAAGCATGGAACCGTTTGCATCACTCAGAGCTTATTTCAGTGGTTTGCCTACTGCCTATCCGACGGCACGCAAAAAAAATAAATTGGAGACAAACAACCATTCCCACTATCGATCACTAGTGAAGTCATTCAAGGAAGCGTTCTAGGGCCAGTGCTCTTCCTACTGTATATCAATAACGTCCCTGGCGCCCTGTCCCTTCCTCTTTGGGGGCGAGATAAAATCGCGTGCATACTTGCTTCTTCTGCAAAAGGGCAAACGCTTAACATGATTCAACAAGAACCTGAACCACTGACTCGCTGGTCAAGTGAATCTGGTCAAAGCTCCTCCTCCACAAAATCCCGAATTACTTCCCGCCGCTGCTCCCCCGGCTGCTGTATTTACAAATAATGAGAAGCCCGTCACTCATTTCACAAAAATCAAACATTCTGGTCTCTGATACTCCTATACATCAAGACTTCTCGCAAAACCAATTTCCAGAATACCAGAGCATGTAGGCTAAACTTTTTACTCTATTGTACTCTATCGAATACTTGTGACTGCTAGGCCCGCGTTTATGATACTCCTATCAAGACTTCTCGCAAAACCAATTTCCAGAATACCAGAGCATGTAGGCTAAACTTTTTACTCTATTGTACTCTATCGAACGAATGTGACTGCTAGGCCCGCGTTTATGTGCAACGTTGACAATGAGACTGCACCTATGCACAGTAACATAATCCGATGTTCAATGACGGTCTTGTATACGGTTAAATATACGCGATCCCGCTTGTCTTCGCTAG
>NW_008752300.1:119091-125188 GCF_000715545.1 Opisthorchis viverrini
GTTACGCACATCCTTGATAGTGAGTACCTTTCCAAAGTGGTCGGTGACGTACTGCCGAATCTCCGATGACGGGGCACCGTATTTCAAAAGAACACTCCTTTAATTCATCATTTGTCGGTCGCCGGTTGATGGGGAGCCTATCAAAAATAAACTTGCTGCGTGGATGGTTGTGCTCCAGGTAGTAGGAAGTAACCCTCAAGCAGTCATGGTACCGGCGAACGCTGAACCGTGCCGGACAATCAGTACGACGTGTGCTACAACGTACACACAACTTACTAGGTGCGACGAATTCCACGGCTTCTGCTTCGTCTGCAGGGATATTTGCTGCAACGGTAGAAGGCTTTTTCATACAAAAGTAGCTAACTGCTCCTCTTTTAGGAGTTTATACGGACGAAATCAACGAAATGTTCCGTCTGGTACTCTTTTAAAGCGAATTGAAATGCATTGAATGAGAAAAAACTTTGACGAGCTAAACTTTCCACAAAATCATCCCCCGCATTCACGTGCTCAGCGATAGCAGCCAATAAAATATGAATATCGTGGGCTTTGAACATCGTGGGGGTTGAGTAGATTTAAACAACTTTCAACAAAACTGCGGCCGTTTGGGCAGATCTCATACGCCCCAAAAATTACCACCAAATGTTAAAAATTTATGTTAAAGTTCTCCTCCTTCGAACCACGGTTTCAGAGAAATTTTGGGTATGCGTCTAGACCATGGCATGATTTGCTTCAATCCACTGTAGCCCGTTAAATTCCCGCTCGATTCGACCTCGTTGTTCCTTTTTTCAGAAAACTTTTGGCTCACTCTAGTCATGTCCCTACCCTGGATTACCCTATCAGTTCTGTTTACTGGCTAGTGCTCCATTCGTCCTAGCTCTAATGAACACAAACCGGAGAGTTTTATGCTCCAAAATGTTAACCTCATCTGGTTACATGTTTTATAGCCCACCAAACACTTACGCGCATAACATTGCGGTACCTTCTGCCTCTTACTGCAACTGACACCAGCAGTTAGTCGCCATTTAGTCAGGTGTACTCGCTGTGAATATCCATCCCGTTCCCACTGCCCCATTGGTAGCTGTTACCTCCTCAGCGAACTGCATTACCAGCGTCTATCTGGCGGTTGCTTGTCCGAACTGACTTTGCTCTTTTACTATCCGGGCTTTTCGTCCGAAATGAAAGATGTGGTATCTTGATAACTTCAATAGTACCTGAGCCATATTTATGGCAGCTGGGTGGTTTTCCACATTGCACATCTGGTAGCATGCATGGGGTTTGGGTACACATTGCAGACAGGGTCCCCCTGTTAAGTAGCGCCAAGTTACTCCGTCATTTTCTCTGTCAGAAATTCTTCAAAAATACTTTGGATAGCCTGAAGATAATCTGTGATGCCGGTGGCTTATGCTGATTTGCCAAGCTGTATCTGTCTTCGTCATACTTAGGGCTGCACCTGACCAACCAAAAATAACACGCACCTAGCCACTGCTCCAAGGAGTGGCACATACAAATAAAAATGAAAATATATACAAAAGAAAATTTCATGCCCTCCGCTATCAGCATACAAGACTAGCGCTTAAAGGCCTTTTCGCCATACACCACTCGTTGGCCGAAGCTGACAGCAGTGCTTCGAGGACTGGCGGCCATTTCCCTCATATTTGTTTCCACTGTCCAACTTATCCAATAACTTTAGGAAAATCTGGCACACCAGCTCGAAAGTTCTCTTGACAGTCTCTGCGTTTGGTTTCCCCTACATCACTACCAATCTGTACTTTTGCTGAGTTTTTCTTGTCCCCGGCACTATAATAACATATTGCACCAACCATCGCCAGTTTTTTATCGCTAGGCTACTAGGTAGAAACCTGCCCTATCCCGTTGCCTTTAGTCTATTTTGTCACAAACCTAGTTATGGCAAACGCTCAGTTTTTTCTCTATCAATGATCCCAATCGTAAATGGTGCCTACTAAAACTCACCAAGTTCTAATGATCTCACTCCAATCTTTCTCCCGGAGCTAAGATTTACAGCTACGCCTGCTTCAAATACTATGTTTATTTGTTATATACTCCAAATGATCTGTGCTTTACACTAAAGGGAACTCCATGCGAATTAAACGAATACCTGCGATCTTACGCGGGTTTTGATTAATCTGTGCGACTTGTCTTGGCCAAACTAAAAACTGCACGGCTCACAGAATTGTATATCCCAGCCCGCGACGTCCTTCATGGAGCCGTCAAGAAACCAAAGTATGTCAGTGCAATAGTGGTATGGTACTTCCATATTCTGTTTGGTGAATTACCTGAAGCTATTCACTTCCTACTTCTGACTGTGTGCTCACACGGAATCGTTCCCGTACAGGTAACTACGAACGAGCGCTTCACATGGCCCCATGCTCCTCCAGGGCGCGCTGGCTCCAATATGTTGAACATTCTAGTTGGATGCAAGCATATATGGCACCTTCATTCTTCGCTAATCAGAGATCAATCATTTTCTGTGCAGTTCGCTTTCCGTATTGTGTGTTAGCACCAACTCCCTCCACAAGTAGCCTCCATACACGACTCAATTTCAAAAGAGACACCGGCGAGTACATATTTTCAGTGAACACCGCAAATCTGAGATCCTTGCTACCATTTATCCGTACTGCTAATTCCTGCCTTTCATTACCATTCATGTTTTACTTGACCCTGTCCATAAGCCTGAACGTTCAAGGCCACGAGGCCTCGATGGTGGCTTTGGGCTTGAGTTTAAGTCAGCCGGCCAGATGGTGACAGCGTTGCTGCCTCGTCAAATCCGTTTTCCACAATTTGAAGATTTATAACTGCAAAATTACGATCATGCCTGAGGGCATGCCGAACACAAGTCAGCAATAAACATTACTATCATTACTGGGCAACATTTTTCTCATTTTGGGTTATTTGTGCACTGAACAACGGTTGTTCACGCTATATCAAATACCCATTTCAAAGCAGTTTTAGACGCCTTTAATGAGCGCTCGTGGTAGCAAGATCACCGTTCCGCGCTGAGAACTGAACTAGCGGTGCTACACTCTTCTGGCGCTTGTGCTTTACAGGTAAACGGAATTCGCTGAATGACCGGAACAAACTATTCCCGGAGGATTGGGTGAAAGCCTCGATCTTGCGTACCAAATAATGGATCCGTGATGGTGCGTGTCGGTTTGTAACGAGGGTTTTCGAAATTGCCGGTTGATGATTCAACAACTGGTTGCTGCAAATGTAGGTTCAGTGCAGCATGGAATCCTTCCCCTTGTGGTGTTCAGCATGGTTTCCGTAATGCACTCCTAATACTGTGAACCCGAGTCTGGATCGCCGCTTGGAGGCATGATGCATCTAATCGAACCAGTGAAATGGTGGTGTGAAGGGTGACTTTCACCATAATCAGAAAGACTGATTACCGATTAACTTGAAGTGTATTTTATTGTTGGCTGTTGTTTGGGGGTCAATTTTTTAAGCTACGGCTATCGATGCCCAGGATACGAAACATGAACCTTCAGAACGGTATTATGCTGTTGGTAAGTTTCAAAAAATGCGAACGCCAGACTTGCACTATCCCATCCAGTAGCCAGCTTGGAAGACCCGTTGCTTGTAACCAAGGAAAACCGGTCGCGAAGGCGGTTATTTGAACTGAAACTCAATTTTGATTCGAAGTGTGAGTGGCTCGCATTCTCTGCTGATAAACCCGGCGGACGCGCCGAAATCTTCCGTAACCCTCATGAGAGTATTGCGACACTGATGACAAATATAGAACAAGGAAATGTTTTGCAGAACATTCACCCAAGAGCTTGATGTGGTTTGTGGGATTAAGACCACGGTCGAGTTTGCGGTGAATAAAACAGGTGAACCAAGATAACGCTGGGAAGTCAGTTTGAAACATGACCTTAAATTTCCAAAACAAACCTTCTAATGGCCGTTTAGATTCAGCGTAGAAAACCGAACACAAAAAATTGTTGCTAGCTGCAGCATTCTTGATAAAACATGAGGGTCAAACTGGTTTTGTCGTATACACAAATGCAGAGTGAGTAAGTGATTCGGTCTCTCGTGAAATCCAATGAAAGCTAAATGCGCGACATCGTTAGCTATGATGACATTTAACTACTTTAGGAAGAGGTTGCGGTGATGAAGTGAGAAGAAGAAGACATCTTCGAATATCATCCAGAAGAAACGAGAGCCTCCGAGTGACTGCCATTTTTGTATGCTAATATGATTGTTTCCCCACGATTTGCTGCTAATACATGTGGAGCTCAGGGATTAAACTGCTAAACTAATTCTAGTGTGCTTCTCTGCGGATGGTTGGTGATACATTTATTTGATATATCGCGTTCTACTTTTCAGCCCCACCTGGCTGCTATCCTCAAAAAATTCATTCAGTGAGTTTGGACAATTTTCATATACACAAACAGATTACAGCTTCGTGCTGCCCCCAGTTGAAGCCCTGAGATTCACGAGAACAAACCGGCGCTACGCTTAGTGTAAAGGAAAACGGGCAACAGAGCCATGCGAAAATCATCCATCATCGCATGCAGTGCATATTCCAGGAAATCTCAAGGTGACCCGTTCGTGATTTACGAATCATACCTGTAACCAGAGACCTTGTTAATATGGCAACATGCGTCCACATAATTTAAGGATCTCTACATCGATCCTTACCACATCAGGCGACGTAAGTGTTCGAACTAAGTTCTTTCATTACTAGGAGCGAGGCAAGAAATCCTAAATTTTGGTTTCAGACATCTCAAAATAGACACAACAAGATACAATAAGTGTTTATCACGCTAACCTTTAGTTGAGACAGAGCCGTCATAGATCTCGAGAAGTCGCATTGCAAAAACACTCCATCCTGATTGGTTCGAATCTATGGGATCAGGACCATCGTTTGGTGTTTTGGCCACACGCCCACAACACGTCAGCCTACGTCGCGTCCGAGCAATTCAAGTGACTCCCAATTAGAGCATGGATCCGTAGCAGTGTCATCGAACTTGCAACACGACCAACTACCCACAGCAGTTGGAAAAGATAGAGAAAAGTTCAAATAAGTCAAGGTTTTCGGCAACCGGTAACGTTATGCGCTTTTGCCGGAGCAGGCAACCGGTTGACCAACGGCCATATGGTATGTTTATCGTGATGGGCTGGTGGATTGCTATGTGGGCTCTGTTGGATTTCCCGTTCATCGTGTCACGTTGACGTGGATGGCACGAGTCCCCACTCTTAAAGCCAAAGCCACAAAACGACGAGACAACCAGAAAATCCTACCTACATCGGGTCGGCCAAGCTGATCCCGGACGACCTGAGAGTCCAAAAGAAAAACGAATGCGGTCCAATAGGCAACATAAACTTCGTCCAATCAAAAACTTGGGTCACCCATAATCCTTGAACAAAAACAATTCCAGTCAACAAAAACTGGTATTCCACAAGCTACAAGTGGCAACCACAGAAATTTTCAACCATAAACGGAAAAACTACGTACTGCAAAGGCCAACCGCCCCGCGAACTGGACTCTCAGGTGCGAAAATCCATGCAATCGAACACAATGGAAATCACCAAGGCGGTAGGCCAATAAATTTCCCATGGAGACATCCGAAGCCTTAGGCTCAAACCGAACGTATGGCCATGGACTACGAAAGGCGAGGAGCCGTACGCAGACAGTTATCTGCTGCATCGTCTCCCGAGGGTTACTTAATGCTTCGAAAACCATGTGTTTGACATCCAACGTACTGCAACGGGGGATATATGCATATGCGTTGTTTGATTTCCCATGTATTGTGCCTGGTTGACCAAGATCGTGGCAAGTTCCCGCGGATAGCGTGCGTCCGCGTACGATGAACCTCCACGACATCGTAAGTTGATCCCCGAACTATACGTTCCGCTATATAGACGTAAACCGTGCGATATGTCCAGTTTGATTCGAGTTTCGGTATATTGTATGTGAGGTTTCCGAGTACATATTTCGTCGTCTGCAATAGAATACCAGCTGGACGCACTTTCCGACGGGCTGTATTTAACGTATCAGGTATGATGCATCCGCCGTCCATAATTTCGGCTTGTCCGTCTGATGAACGGAGTTCCCGCTGATAGTGTGGATTATGGT
>NW_008752301.1:0-1376 GCF_000715545.1 Opisthorchis viverrini
ATGTAAACAATTTTAGGTCCCAGTCCTCCGCTGGCAGTTTGTTTAATTTTTCTTTGTTTTAATTTGTTTGTCTGATTGTTTGTTTAATTTTTACGCCAAGTAAATAATTAGCGCATTTTGTCGAAAGACCGCCCTGTCCACAGCCTTGTCCACAGCTTTGCTTCCTCGACGCTAAAGGTCGAAAGTATCAGCCCCACAATGCATATAAGAAACTACCCAATCCTAACTTCACTCCTTCCGTGCCCCCCGATTCGCATGCAAAGTTTACAAAAAAACAAGGATTCCTCTGTCACCACTCTCACCTACTCTCGAGGCAAAAACGACAGAGCCCTCTGAGCATTCCAGCGGTTCGGCGCTACCCACCAACAATTCTCCTCTTTTCCCACCTAGGACAACTTCCCTCTTTTTTGTCGCAATTTTTTCTGCTTGATATAGATCTGACAAACCTCATAGTCCAAGTCAATAAGACGGAGAATGAACTGACTTTAGTCTAAGGCATACAGCCCATTGCGGGCATTCTATGTCCAGCCACAGCATGTAACCCGTCAACTGCTGAAAAAGCATTAGTTTTTACTGTCACACTTGACTGTGAGATTTGTTAGTCCATCATCATCACCCTGTCCCAATGTACAAAGTACCTGACAGTAACCCTCTTGAGCACTTTGGCAACGGGTAACATACTTGACACAATCTTCACAGCTCGATGGCTTACGGATCCAAATCCGTTCAAGTGGCGACCAATATTGTTGATGTACAGGAGGGGGGACGATACCGTATGTCCACAGATATCCCGGCACCTCCTCTTCTTTGCCCGACAATCCGTAACGGTGAACCTCACATCTGCGGGCAATCAACTGCAAAGTTTGCCAATTAAAAGGACGATATCCCAAACTCAAAAGATGGACAATGAAACCTACCAAACAGAATCGCCTTCAATTCTAATCCATGCAATCCAGTGTCTTCGTCTTGACTCAGTCACATACTTTCCCTGCAATCGACTCTTCAGACAGCTAGGCAAGCGGAATCGCCTCTAGAGTGTGAAAATAGCAGCCAATGAAAAACCGCCACAAACTATGATCTACTAAGCCCGTCAAGTAATCCGGTCCCCCGTTTAGTCACCTCAAACTCTATTGGGCTCTCGGCCACCCTTGATGGCGCCGAAGTTGCTCTGGTATCTTCACTCACTGTATATCCTTGTCCTATACCTTAATGTACTGGCACACAAAAGAATCTCACACGCAGTCAGCCTTGCTATTAGGTCCACATTGGGCCAACAAAAAACTCCCACTAATCTGCTAGCTGTTGATTCCTTTCCCTTTTTTGTTGTACAATGCGATTTCCCGAATTTGTTATTTTGGTTATGCGCCTATATAGCA
>NW_008752301.1:2266-51391 GCF_000715545.1 Opisthorchis viverrini
GTCATAGCCTTCAAAAATTCAGTTTCATTGTGCGAATACTGAGCGCTGGCATCACGTTGAGCCTAGACAGCCGTCGAAATATGAATCACGACATTGAGTACGCTAAAACAATCTTTAATAAACCTGTGACCCTCCAGAGAGTTTCCAGGTTTTCGAGTGAAATCCGTCAACTATTCAAAATTTATGTAGATGTCTTTCGTTCAAACTATAGTTTCTAGGGGATTTCGGGTGTGCACCTAGGACAGCACTATTGGTAACTCGCGTTCGGCGGATACTGAATTCGTTATTTTCAGTTTGGCGCCCAGTATTCGCACAATGGAGTTGAATGTCCGTGATGAACTAAAGCAATTGGGCAGCTGAGTTGAGAATTCCATTCCAAACTTTTAGGCCTCATTCAGGCATCCCGGGGTCATAGCGATGCTGGGAAATTGTCCCACGGGCTTTGCAGCTACAGGTGTGGTTGCTTCAGTAAACGATTAAATTTGGTGGGCTGCAAAAACTTGAATGTCGATTACGGCGGTTTTCGGTTTGAGCACATGAGCAATAAAATGCAACATTTCAGCGTAGAAAGGTAAACTCCATTTGTACAGGTTTTGCAGCTGACAGCATTGCGCGGATCACGGGCGAGAAAGTGCGCACACGACCCGGTCTTTCGGTCTTGGACCCTGATGAAACGCAGACTAACTTGAACTACCTGTAGTCCCTCTCCGAAATATCTTTTGATGTCGACTCTTACTGAAAGGTACTGTCCCACAATCCTACAAGGTGCCGGGCGCTCCGCTTGCAGTCTGTCACAACCAACTAGGTCTAAGCCCGATTTTGTGGGGCAAGATGGCTCAAATGATCAGAGCGCGAACTTACTGACCGGAAGGTTCGTCGTTCGAACCTGACCTTTGCATCCCGACTTCCCCTGTCTAGGCTTGGGCAACCTGGCAGTATCTCAGCCCTCGTGCTTCCTGCGGGTGACTAGGCAGCTAGGCATCGGTAGGGTGCTACAGTTGGACGGTTTTTTTTACTGGATTTCGGACAGGTGTTCATCCTGTCCGAAAGTACAATATTACTCGACGAACTGTTAGAATTCCGGTGCAAAAGTGCATCTTCACCGAGCTTCACTGTTTCATAAAGCCATACAGATGGGGTGACGAAACACTCGGAAAATGTGTAAACTGTTCCGGGTGATAAGCGTAACAGAGCCTAAGATGCCTTCTGTAAACAGAACGATCACCTAAAAAGCGGCTATCTTCTTTGTAGAGAAAGAAACGCCTGCATCGTTGGTTTGGATACTTTCAGAAACAATACAACCGTCCACCTGCAGTTGCTCAGCCGGATCTCCGACCGGCAACGAATTCTTGCATAGTGAGGTTGGAACCCGTGGCGGCTTCGAAGATAAGCGAATTCCTTTCGTCCCTACGGTGCCACCAAACTGTCGGTCCTGACGAAATCCCACCGCATCCGTTCCAAGATGGAGGTGAAATCCTCTGTGTCTAGTTTATTTGTCACTATCTGGATGAAAGAGAAAAGGTGCCCGTAATGTGTGAAAATCACGGAGCGTTTAGTTTGACTCCGATTGCAACCAGACACTTTGCGACGTTTGTCTTACGTCGTCTTACGAAAGCGCGAGAAGAAGAATCTCGAGAGCAAATAGGATTTCGGTCGAGAAAAGGCTGTGCGAACCATATCTTCGCATTCCGTCAAGTGTTAGAGCGAATCACGACATTGAGTACGCTAAAATAATCTTTAATATACCTGTGACCCTCCAGAGAGTTTCCAGGTTTACGAGTGAAATCCGACAACTATTCAAAATTTATGTAGATGTCTTTCGTTCAAACTATAGTTTCTGAGGCATTTCGGGTGTGCACCTAGTACAGCACTATTGGTAACTCGCGTTCGGCGAATACTGCATTCGTTATTTTCAGTTTGGCGCCAAGTATTCGCACAATGGAGTTGAATTTTCGAAAATATGCCGTGTCCTTGATGAACTAAAGCAATTGGGCAGCTGAGTTTAGAATTCCATTCCAAACTTTTAAGCCTCATTCAGGCATCCCGGGGTCTTAGCGATGCTGGGAAATTATCCCACGGGGCTTTTCAGCTACAGGCAAGGTTGCTCCAGTGAACGATTAAATCTGGTGAGCTGCAAAAATATGAAAGTTGATTACGGCGATTTTCGGTTTGAGCACATGCGCAATAAAATGCAACATTTCAGCGTAGAAAGGTAAACTCCATTTGTACAGGTTTTGCAGCTGACAGCATTGCGCGGATAACGGGCCTTCAGACCTACCAGCGGCGCTTTTTTCGACCAATCGAGTGCGAGATAGGATTCCTGCCTGTAGCAGCGCCCAACTTAGAGCGATGAAGTGACTTTGATGCGGATCTCCGCCTGGCAGAGATGTTGTTGATCGTTTCTCGTTTGAGAACGCTTATGGGGATTCGGATCTCAGCTCTGTTGGTTAATTCTTGCTCCGCTGTCCACGGGCGAGCAAAGTGCGCACACGACCCGGTCTTTCGGTCTTGGACCCTGATGAAACGCAGACTAACTTGAACTACCTGTAGTCCCTCTCGGACATATCTTTTGATGTCGACTCTTACTGAAAGGTACTGTCCCACAATCCTACAAGGTGCCGGGCGCTCCGCTTGCAGTCCGTCACAACCAACTAGGTCTTAACGCGATTTCGTGGGGCAAAATGGCTCAAATGATCAGAGCGCGAACTTACTGACCGGAAGGTTCGTCGTTCGAACCTGACCTTTGCATCCCGACTTCCCCTGTCTAGGCTTGGGCAACCTGGCAGTATCTCAGCCCTCGTGCTTCCTGCGGGTGACTAGGCAGCTAGGCATCGGTAGGGTGCTACAGTTGGACGGTTTTTTTTACTGGATTTCGGACAGGTGTTCATCCTGTCCGAAAGTACAATATTACTCGACGAACTGTTAGAATTCCGGTGCAAAAGTGCATCTTCACCGAGCTTCACTGTTTCATAAAGCCATACAGATGGGGTGACGAAACACTCGGAAAATGTGTAAACTGTTCCGGGTGATAAGCGTAACAGAGCCTAAGATGCCTTCTGTAAACAGAACGATCACCTAAAAAGCGGCTATCTTCTTTGTAGAGAAAGAAACGCCTGCATCGTTGGTTTGGATACTTTCAGAAACAATACAACCGTCCACCTGCAGTTGCTCAGCCGGATCTCCGACCGGCAACGAATTCTTGCATAGTGAGGTTGGAACCCGTGGCGGCTTCGAAGATAAGCGAATTCCTTTCGTCCCTACGGTGCCACCAAACTGTCGGTCCTGACGAAATCCCACCGCATCCGTTCCAAGATGGAGGTGAAATCCTCTGTGTCTAGTTTATTTGTCACTATCTGGATGAAAGAGAAAAGGTGCCCGTAATGTGTGAAAATCACGGAGCGTTTAGTTTGACTCCGATTGCAACCAGACACTTTGCGACGTTTGTCTTACGTCGTCTTACGAAAGCGCGAGAAGAAGAATCTCGAGAGCAAATAGGATTTCGGTCGAGAAAAGGCTGTGCGAACCATATCTTCGCATTCCGTCAAGTGTTAGAGCGACGGCGTATATTAAGGCGCCGTGACCCCGCCTGTGCTTGGCTAAAGACATTGCAGAAAATAGCGACTGGTTAATGTCAGTAGTATTCGTGTTGTCGTTTTTTCTAGATAGTCTGATTGAGTGCTTGGGGGTGTAGGCACCTCAGAGTGTTTGTCATAGGCCAGCATTAGGTCTCCTCCCTCACCAACTTTTTTTACGGCAGCGAAGCTTCACTGTCAACACTAATGTTGCTATCTCTGATGATGCGTTCGATTATGCTGACAGATCCGTTCTTTCCAACACGCTTGCATAACAGAGCATGTCCCAGAAATTCACGATGATCATGCATTATGTTCATATACTTGTTGGCGCTCCAAAGAGCTCTCCAAAAGCTTTCCTACTAGGATTCCCACTTCCTCCATGTTTGTTTAATTTCGTCACTGGCAAAGGCAGCAACACTGAAAGGTCTTCGAATTTGACCTACAACATTGTCGACCTGGAATATGAGAACAGTGTCGTTCTCATTTTTTGAAAAAGAGCACGATGTACAAATATCACTAGAAAAGCTAACCAACATCATCCAGCCCTCCGGCTGTGCTTCACTCGCATAATATGTGTAGTCATCCTGTCGGGTGTACAGTCTTTGAGCATGCCTCTGGTAATTCAAAGAGTGAGACTGGAGGTTATGGAAGGCTATATATATATATATTTTGTTTCGGTAGTATTGCGATTGCAAGGCGTGGAAGATGAGACACCTTCAAGTCTTTGGTCACTGTTCTGTCAGGAGTACAGTTGGAGTCGGCTGGAGACAACGAATTTAGAGCGGACTGATCAGGAGAAGGGCCTCTGATTAAGCAGACGAATAAATCTAACATTGAAAGCTAAGCCGGTTAGGCGATGCCTCACGCATGTTGGGAAGAACGTTGTTTTCCGTGCGTAGCTTGGAATGGCGGAAACATCCGGTGCACAGAATTTGAAATGTCAGAAGGGATTTAAGGATAATACGAAAAGTTTGAGTGTTGTGGGGACGAGATGGTTCAGTTGGTTAGAGCGCGAATTTACTGACCGAATGTTCCGTGGTTCGAACCCGACCTGTGCATCTGACTTCTGTCTAGGCTCGAGTAACCTGGCAGTATCCCAGCCCTCGTGCTCTCTCCGGGTGGAATGGCGGCTAGGCACCGAACGGGTCTTACAGCTAAACGATTTTTTCTGACTGGAGACGCTGAAATATATGGGGGTTAACCGGTGTCAGTGACTTTCACGTTGACGGTTCCTATCCAGATTGACAGGGTTTAAGTTTTCGATACTTCTGCTAGCCCTTGTTCCGCCCTCCCTTTCCTACTACAATTCGTATAGACATACTGTTACACAGCACTGTTGTTTTCATTTAGTGCTGTTGTCGGTGGTGTAAATGACATACATAGAGCAGGTTCAATCACCTCACGGTCTCCGACGAACAACTGTTGCCGCCGTTGACAACGAAATCAGCGCCACGAAGGCGGAATACCCATGAGTTTATAGGACCATGAAGCTTTTGTTTGCCGATGCTCTGGAGAGATATGGTTGAATAGCTACAAATTGGAGGCAATACCTCAAAACACTGACTCACGAATCCAGGCATGACGCGGATTTTCTATTGGGGAGATAGGAGGGGGTAGCTTCACGTTGAAGGTACAAATTTGGAAAGATTAGCGCTACTAGATCATGTCTGTTAATGTTTCTAATGACTGATGTGCTCCGGCTGTGGGTCTTCATCCAGCTTGGACCAAACGAACCGGGTTTTCTAGTAATCGCTTTCATGTTTCGCTGCTTAGTCACTGTTTAGTTCCATCGGGCCCAGATCGAGTAGGTTGATCGACTGACGTACGGAGCACGTGGCTACTTCTGTAAGTATGGCAGATGAAGCCACTCACACACTTCAGCAGAAAAGGCAGCTGTCCCATCAAGTTTACTAACGAGACAAAGCCCTCTGTTTACTGGGATGAACACAGGTGATCGGCGAGGCAGCATAACGCCACAGTTACCCTGTGGGGGAGACGGTCTTACAGTATTCCTTGCGTTCAGAAGGCCCGGGAGATGCTGTTTCTCGATGTCACTCTAATCAGAAAAAATATCTCAGATTATCCGCATTCCATTGTAACACTGCCGCCAGCTCACGCTTATGCACATTTTACGAAGTCCCCTGTACACTTCTACCAGTCCCACGATACCCAAAGTTAGAGCCAGTCTACAGAATACTTCGGTGTGAGAGTCGATGTGGAGGAAGGTAGCTTATGAGTGTAGTAGGGTGAGGGAAGATTCATAGCCCGGAGATGTCCGTCCAGTTATACATGACATTTATACTGCTTGCTATTTTTGACCGTCTACGTTGAAAACCATCAGTCCGCGTGACCATACCCGATCTTAGGTTGAAGGTTGGAATTTTAGTCACGGAGTCGTGCCAAACGCGGTAACTTCTGAAACATTCAGAGCATTTAAGAGACTTTATCAGCCATAGGACTGTTGCATGGAACGGCCATATTTACCTAGTGAATATGTGGCTTTAATGACAAATTCTTCAGCTGGTGGGCCACTATCTCAGCATTAGCACTCTTGCTTGTGCTTTCTTAGTAGCAGGATGATTGTCGTTTTACTTTCACCTTTCTAACATCCCTAAGTCCTTTTTTGTAGACTATCATATTGTTTTATTGTTAAAATTTTCAACCATCGGCGATTTTGCTTGTTGGGTGAGCTCTGGATCCGCAGTTTGACCTTCAAACATGGCGATGGATATTCTGGATTTTGAAACTATTCGTAAGTGTTTTTCTGTCGTTTATGAATTGTTTAGCTGGGGAGGAGGACGCAATAGAAGGCCTTTTGGATCCTATGGACCTCGTGAGTTTTTCATCCCAACTTTTTGACCTTCCATCTTAGTTGGATGGTATTGAGTTGGGAGAGTTTGACTTTCCTCCTGCCGGCTTCGAACAGGGCTTGGAAAATTCTGACAGTGACAGTGGGATCAGCGGTAGGATTATATACTATTAAACTGACTTGCTTTTCGTACAGTTTCCTGTGAAAATGTACTACTTGGACGCACCCATAGTCTTACCGCACCTACAACAACAGTCACCAAATCAACACCAGTCGTCCCAGATTTAGTACTCACGGATGCGGTATATTCCTCTTTTTCACCCTCGTCGGTTGCCAAACAAACGGCTGTCTCAGGGTCTTCATTTGTACAGCATTCGACGACCCATAATATCACGCCGGCCAAACCAGTACGTATCTTTAAACTCTGCAACGGCACTCCTGGACGTCCAGCATTCATCACTCCCATCGAGTCCAACGTACAAGGTCCTACATATCGCTCAAACATAGGTCGACTCACCGCTGCTCCCAACCCTTCGCAGAGTTTGAACACTACTACACGTACACTTGGCCACTCTGTTATCGTGCAAACAAAAAGCCCAGTCCTTTCAGATTCAGTTACAACAAAGGAAACCCCAAAGATCACACCAAATCCTTATATGCGAGTTGTTAAGCCGGATCCCGAAATTTTGGTCTGATTGACGAGAGATAGGGTGTAGAATCAGGGGAGTTTGAGTGTGAAGGGATAACTGTAGATGTCTGTAAAGGTGCTGCAGCCGCAGAAAATGATATCGCCTGGTTATGTGAGTATGACTGAGCTTGTTTGTGGGCCAATTCTAATGACCTGGCCAATTCATGAGCTTCATCGAGAGTGAGTTCGTTTTGAGCTAGAAGTCGTTCTCTGATGGTAGTAGACTGAAGTCCGTTGATTAGAGCATCGCGTACACTTTCGTTTTGATGGTCAATGGCGGACACCGCCTTGAAATCACAATTTTTGGCCAAGGATTTAAGCCTCTGAACAAACTGATCAACATCTTGACTGGTGTCTTGTTTGCAAGTTTGTAGAAGATGGCGAGCATAAATTATATTCTTTGGACGAACGTACAACTTTTCAAGTGCACTGATAGCTGATTCGTAATCTGGACAGTCAGCGATATAAACGTATACAGGTGCATCCACAAAATGGATCAGAGTTTCGAGTTTATTTAGATTGGGCGATTCGACAGTGCCCAGAAACGTTTGGAAGGTTCGGAACCAATGATTCCAACGCGTTGTTGCGTCTGGAGAATTAGGATCTGCGTCGAAACACTTGGGTCGCAGCAACGGTTCCATTGTATTCTTAGACAAGTAAATTGTTACGAATAGAGTTTCGGTTCTGATTGAGCGCGAGAACAAGAATGAATAGCGTAGAATGAATAGCGCTTTACTTGTCTAAGAATAGACGTACATAAGCTGAAAACGAAGGCAAAAGAGTGGTTAATACAACACGATAATGTGGGCACGAAGAATATTCATGACAGGCGGACTTTCTATTGGGGAGATAGGAGGGGGTAGCTTCACCTTGAAGGTACAAATTTGGAAAGATTAGCGCTACTAGATCATGTCTGTTAATGTTTCTAATGACTGATGTGCTCCGGCTGTGGGTCTTCATCCAGCTTGGACCAAACGAACCGGGTTTTCTAGTAATCGCTTTCATGTTTCGCTGCTTAGTCACTGTTTAGTTCCATCGGGCCCAGATCGAGTAGGTTGATCGACTGACGTACGGAGCACGTGGCTACTTCTGTAAGTATGGCAGATGAAGCCACTCACACACTTCAGCAGAAAAGGCAGCTGTCCCATCAAGTTTACTAACGAGACAAAGCCCTCTGTTTACTGGGATGAACACAGGTGATCGGCGAGGCAGCATAACGCCACAGTTACCCTGTGGGGGAGACGGTCTTACAGTATTCCTTGCGTTCAGAAGGCCCGGGAGATGCTGTTTCTCGATGTCACTCTAATCAGAAAAAATATCTCAGATTATCCGCATTCCATTGTAACACTGCCGCCAGCTCACGCTTATGCACATTTTACGAAGTCCCCTGTACACTTCTACCAGTCCCACGATACCCAAAGTTAGAGCCAGTCTACAGAATACTTCGGTGTGAGAGTCGATGTGGAGGAAGGTAGCTTATGAGTGTAGTAGGGTGAGGGAAGATTCATAGCCCGGAGATGTCCGTCCAGTTATACATGACATTTATACTGCTTGCTATTTTTGACCGTCTACGTTGAAAACCATCAGTCCGCGTGACCATACCCGATCTTAGGTTGAAGGTTGGAATTTTAGTCACGGAGTCGTGCCAAACGCGGTAACTTCTGAAACATTCAGAGCATTTAAGAGACTTTATCAGCCATAGGACTGTTGCGTGGAACGGCCATATTTACCTAGTGAATATGTGGCTTTAATGACAAATTCTTCAGCTGGTGGGCCACTATCTCAGCATTAGCACTCTTGCTTGTGCTTTCTTAGTAGCAGGATGATTGTCGTTTTACTTTCACCTTTCTAACATCCCTAAGTCCTTTTTTGTAGACTATCATATTGTTTTATTGTTAAAATTTTCAACCATCGGCGATTTTGCTTGTTGGGTGAGCTCTGGATCCGCAGTTTGACCTTCAAACATGGCGATGGATATTCTGGATTTTGAAACTATTCGTAAGTGTTTTTCTGTCGTTTATGAATTGTTTAGCTGGGGAGGAGGACGCAATAGAAGGCCTTTTGGATCCTATGGACCTCGTGAGTTTTTCATCCCAACTTTTTGACCTTCCATCTTAGTTGGATGGTATTGAGTTGGGAGAGTTTGACTTTCCTCCTGCCGGCTTCGAACAGGGCTTGGAAAATTCTGACAGTGACAGTGGGATCAGCGGTAGGATTATATACTATTAAACTGACTTGCTTTTCGTACAGTTTCCTGTGAAAATGTACTACTTGGACGCACCCATAGTCTTACCGCACCTACAACAACAGTCACCAAATCAACACCAGTCGTCCCAGATTTAGTACTCACGGATGCGGTATATTCCTCTTTTTCACCCTCGTCGGTTGCCAAACAAACGGCTGTCTCAGGGTCTTCATTTGTACAGCATTCGACGACCCAGAATATCACGCCGGCCAAACCAGTACGTATCTTTAAACTCTGCAACGGCACTCCTGGACGTCCAGCATTCATCACTCCCATCGAGTCCAACGTACAAGGTCCTACATATCGCTCAAACATAGGTCGACTCACCGCTGCTCCCAACCCTTCGCAGAGTTTGAACACTACTACACGTACACTTGGCCACTCTGTTATCGTGCAAACAAAAAGCCCAGTCCTTTCAGATTCAGTTACAACAAAGGAAACCCCAAAGATCACACCAAATCCTTATATGCGAGTTGTTAAGCCGGATCCCGAAATTTTGGTAACAGGTGTGTTTATCCTCGGTTTGAGGGTTTTTTTTGGTCCCCTGAGTAAATTGTCCGGTTTTTGATTTGACGGAAACCTTTACTGGTACTTTCCACCTTATTCTTTCGATGCATTGGTCAAACGCTTGGAACGCAATCTTCAAAAGTCTGCTTTTGTCAGCAAGAATACAATTGTTCACACTGAATGGAACACCACCCGGGACATCAGACTGCCAACTGAAGCTAATGCCTCTCGCGAGATGCCAGCTGCACCATCAGCTTTCCTCCAGTTGGAACCTGAATGCGTTCCACCACGAACGAAATTTTTTCCACCGACGTGATGTAAAAAATTGTCCCACAACAAAACGGTTTGTTAGGGTTCACTTGTTACGGTAGCCATCCTTTCGAAAAATGCACGAAAGCATTCCATGTCAGTCTGGATTTAGTGTACGATCTTTCCCCGTGATTGCCTGTTTTGAGGATTGCCGTATACGCCAAAGCAATAGCTAACACGATTGGCAAGGTGAATGGATAGCGGAGTGGAAATACCAGACTCATTCCTACTCCAAAAATACCGAGACCTCTGTGTTGAAACATAGGAATTCTTTTCGATAATCTCAAGGGATCGTCTTGGATGCACCGAAAGTTCTTTCCTCTGAATATGGTTTTGAAAAAGCAATGGATGAAAATTGTATTCCGCAGGTTAGTTTTGTTATTCGTGTTCGGTCGACCAAAACGGCTCAGTACGTTTTCTTGAACGTGGATCTTAGCTCACTCCTTCCCTATTGGATACGTATCTTCAATGCATCGCAAACGTGGTCAGTTGATATCGCCTAGTTTTCGCTTTGACAGGACGCAGTAGCATCGTAGGGATCTTCCCAAGGTCCACTCTGGGCTATTCAACCGTGTAGCCAATGCTGTTCGAGGTACCAACGCTGACGACCATGGAGGCATGACTACATCCACAAACTGTTGTTAGTAAACGTGCGTTGACAATGAACGAGTTCAGAGAATCCGTTTTTTAACGCATTCAAAAACTACAGCTCACATGTCCATTGATTGTGGGTGTTGCTATGCATGATAATTCAAGCACGCTATCAGGAGAGCCTTGCCACAGCCCTAATAGGAACTCCGATAAACCCAACAGCTGTGAGAGTTTGTTACGGAAACCTCCAATAGTTAGTACATTCGGGTCGCCTCTCATCGCTCGAATCCAACATTGTCCAACAGCCCTACTTTGGGGAAGGTTGTTTTTATAAGACGCAGAAGAAATGAGTAATCATAGCACACTTGGCGAATTGTGTTCCGGCACACCGTCTCCCATGAGACTAATGGTGAGACTGCGCAAATCCGTTTGTGATACAGGCTGGGCTGCCCAGGCAGACGTTCCATCCGAAGCCCTGGGACCTGACAGTTTGTGGAACAGTACCTGGAGTTCGCACTCACTTAAAGATAAATGGCTATCCTTCTTTCTTCAGACAACGGCCTTCCGTTCGGAATAATTAGTCTGACCTCCCTTTTCACGTTAGTCCTTTGGCATCCGGTTGACATACACAATACCGGAATGATGAGTTTCTGAACTACAACCATCAGATACTTCTCATGCTGCTTTTATCTTCCACCATATTTCCAGATTCGGCAATAAATATCCCGTTTCTTGTGTCCTAACCTGCACTAACCTACGTGATGTATGCTTTTTATGTGGCGGGGTTCTCAGTCAAGTCAATTTTCCTGTTTTAACTTTTCTTTACGTATTCGTAGCCTAGCTAAACAGGCAGGTTGTTGTGATCGATTTTTGTGCTTTTTGCGTTAAACTTTCTTGGTCGCTACCCGAGTAGAGTGATGCCATTTATGTGACCCCCATACACATTACTTGCTCCTAGCTCGCGTTCTCAATGGTAATGGTTGATACCCGTTGCTATCGCTGGAATATCAAAACTTCTTACAGTATTTTCTTAGCGTAACACACAATTTATAGGGCTGATGAAGACTAAGAACCTATTACCGGCTCAACCCTTTTTTAGCGGTCATCATCCAGCTCTAGTCCCCGAGTTTCCATCGTCCTTATGTTCTAATTTACCACCAGATTGTTCACATTTGTCGGAATACAGTCATTTGCCTAGTGCATTGATGTCAACGTAATATGTAGCTTTGTCTGTCTTGTATTATATTTTCCAACCATGCCAAACGAAATATTAAGTTGTCTTTTTACTGCACTTTGGGTTACATAGCAGAAACGAGAGACTTAGGTGCGATTCAGTTGAGTGTACCGTTAGCACCAACGTACTTTGCAAGTGAGTTTAGTCAGCCACTTGTGCACAAAGTGGTGCTCAAGTAGAACACAAGGCTGGGGGAAGCTCGGAAACCGTAGCTACATGGTGAGCCCCAAAGAGGATGAAACTGGTAGTTGGCTGCCAAGGGTTTCCACAGTGAGTTTAGTCAGCCACTTGTGCTCGGAAACCGTAGCTACATGATGAGCCCCAAAGAGGATTAAACTGGTAGTTGGCTGCCAAGGGTTTCCAAAAGTTACAAGTGCTGTGTCCTGTCAAGAAAACATGATATCTCGAATACCGTTCCAGCTGAAACAAAGACGGTCCCTATATAGCACATCAGTTGAACAATTTCGTAGACGGGCAATTCAGTTGAGTCTCTCTCTAACACTATTATTATATTTCGTCTACTACTGTGAATGAATATTCTTATGTGAATGTGCTATGATTAGTTTCAGGAATAAAATGCAACTACCTAGTGAGGCGGTACTTCTATTACTCACGCACAGTAGGAAATTCGTAACAAGTGGAAATTGATTAATATTCGTCGCAGTAGTTTTCCCTCACTGGACTCCAAGGTAACCGGATAATTTTGCCAATATGTTGACACTGTTCATCATGCTTGATGGAAACATGAGCGTTGAACACCGATGTTTCATGGCCCAAATTTATCCTCTGTATTTGAATCGTGGACGAAAATACGATGAGCATTCAGACCGATATACCTGACTTAACTCCCTAGTCTAGAACGATGGTTCCCAAACTTTTCAGTTCGTCACTCCGCCATCTCCTTGCGCGCAACACCACCACCCCGTTATTCGACAGACGGTAAGACCGGAACGGCCTTCTTCCTTGGAAGTGAGCATCGCCTTGTGTCAACCACGATCTGTCGCACGGCATGCCAAACCAAGGAGAGGTTCAATGCCTTTTCTTCTCCGTGTTGACTAGTTGTAGGGTAAATATGTTACACAAAAATAGTAACAGTTGCCGTGGGTTTGGTGGTTCATGACTGTCGGGTAGATAGTTACGCAGTATAGGTTTGAAATATCTTGGTTTGAAAATGCAAAACCTGTTTGTGTTTATTAATTACAGCTGCCCACCGATAGCAAACTTGGTTGGCCCGTTCTCGTCCAATTATGTTTTGTAGCTCCTCTACTGTCTCCCAAAGGGGCAATATTGCTGCTACTTGGGAAACTCCGGCCTAGGTTGTAGAGATTACTCAAGAACAGTAACTGGTTCTGAATATTGTTACATTGGAATGACACTCGGAAGGCAGGTATTATTTATACGGTGAATAAATTCGCCGAGGCAGCCTAAAGATGGCTAGCATTCCGTTAAACCAAGTGTTTTATTCTGGCACATTCTGTCGTTGTAGGTGAATTTTCCTCAACCGCCAGTCAGCCGGAGTTCACCTCGTTCCTCGATGACTATGACCCAACACTGTATTCCGACGTCGCTCTGGAAGAGCACTTGGTGAGATTTTGGGAACTTCATTCACCGTAGTTGAGCATAATGTTGCATTTGAGTAATCTTGTACCTACTATCATATCCCCAGGTTCTAGGACTAGCCTTGCAAGTGAAGGTTAATTGCTGGATTCTCTTACGTTATCTTTTACGTTCTTCCATGAAGTTGCTCCTGTGAAACCTTGACTATTATTAACTTCATCACAACGCCATAATTCATTTTAATAACCAACTAGCGGGTGCTCGTGCAATGGTCACGGGTTCTTCGTCACCGAGCTGGTGAGTCTGCTGGCCTTGGTGTGTTGTATCCTCAATACCGCAGCACGCACACTGTGGTACTGTTAGTCCGAGTAGTTCATCGTTGCGTCTTTTCCAAAGTCGTTCCTAATTCACCGGTGTAATGTTTTCACTATGTGCCCCGTTCCACGTGATCTCCATCTCATTCGCATTTACTTTAAGATTGAAAGTCATTACGTAAACCATACAACAACAATGACAATGTTTAAGCAACTTTTTGTTACGTTGTTTGGCTGTGCGGAAGTAAGAGCAGGAAAAACAACGACACGGTTCACCTTCGGATAGATTCAGACAACCAGTTGGGTATTCTGACAATTGCCTGTTCACTGTATAACGTCGGTACGAAATCCAATAGTTACCTCAGTTGCAGCTCCATCCACAGTAGTATATCCAGGATAAGGAAACTGCTTTTTTCAGCATATTGTGAACGACTTTCTTCTTTGAAGAAGTCAGATCGTTTGGTTGGGGTATCCCCCCTTCCAGCTCGAAGGTGTGAGTGCCGTGATCCAGTTAGGTCGCCCGATTTTAGGCATGAGCGGTCAACGATCGATTGCTTGGCTGGAGACATAAAACTTGCACAATAATATCTCAGCTATATCGAAGATAATGCTGAGCTCTGATAGTATAGAATGGTGTTTATTGGGATCACGTGACTCACGGGCCACGCGGCAGAGGAAGGCATGGAGGACGGCGAATTTTATAGAGAAAGTTGATAGAAACTATGGACCTTTTCAAACACATTACGTTGTCTGGAATCCATGTGTAGTATCGCATTGTATTTATTCGCAGAGATGTTTGGTAAGGTAAGCGAGTGTTTGGATACTTTTGTCTTTAAAACACCTTTGTAAGGTTGCCATTCATCAGGCTTCACTACCTTTTCCATGACTTGATTTGAGATGAATGTCTTCAAGACATGTATCATGTTTCTCGCCGAGCCTTATAAGTCGATATCTGTGATACACGTTTTCTGAGGAGATTTCCGTATTCCATCCACAATGGGGGTGTTAGAAACCGGGTTACCTTGGGCGAGATGGCCCAAGTGGTTAGAGCGCGAATTTACTGACCGGAAGGTCCGCGGTTCGAATCCGACCTCCGCCACTCGAATTCCCCTGTCTAGGCTTGGGCAACTTGGAAGTATCCCAGCCCTCGTGCTTCCTTCGGGTGGCATGGCAGCTAGGCACCCGAAGGGTGCTACAGCTGAATGTTTTTTTTACCTTGACGTGATAGTGGGTAACATCATCGTCTTCGTTACAATGAGCCTAATGACAGAGCATGAAAAGCAAGATTTACTGGTGTTCAACTGTATGTCAAACAGACCGAAGTTTTTAACCATCATGCAACCAAGCCAGTCAGATAATTCAGTAACGTGAAAACACATTTGCGGAGCAGGTTATCAGTGTGTAAATTAGATTTACTCACACTGCCGACTGGCTGCGCATGCTCCAACTGCTAGCTGGGAGGTTACAGATTCGAATACCCTTGTAGATTTATGGGGAGCCCACTGCGATTAATTCCCAACGAGGACGAAGCAGCTGTGTAGTGCTTTTCGGCTTCTCAGCATAGGCTACCTTCATTTTCAGGGTGAAATCGGCATTGGAATCTTAAAACATCCTGACACTACCATTAAGCAATCGAAAGAATCACGCAGCACAGTAAGCTAGGCACCGAAGGGTGCTACAGCTGAATGTTTTTTTTACCTTGACGTGATAGTGGGTAACATCATCGTCTTCGTTACAATGAGCCTAATGACAGAGCATGAAAAGCAAGATTTACTGGTGTTCAACTGTATGTCAAACAGACCGAAGTTTTTAACCATCATGCAACCAAGCCAGTCAGATAATTCAGTAACGTGAAAACACATTTGCGGAGCAGGTTATCAGTGTGTAAATTAGATTTACTCACACTGCCGACTGGCTGCGCATGCTCCAACTGCTAGCTGGGAGGTTACAGATTCGAATACCCTTGTAGATTTATGGGGAGCCCACTGCGATTAATTCCCAACGAGGACGAAGCAGCTGTGTAGTGCTTTTCGGCTTCTCAGCATAGGCTACCTTCATTTTCAGGGTGAAATCGGCATTGGAATCTTAAAACATCCTGACACTACCATTAAGCAATCGAAAGAATCACGCAGCACAGTATGTTGGTTGGAAGATGATCCCATTAAAGCACCAACTGCCATCAGAAAAGTAGTTTGTTGCTCCTTTTAGTAACCCTCATTGGACTTTCTAAAGTGGACTGGTTTCATGTTCTTTCCAGTCACAGGTGGACGACCATAGAATGAACCGACTACATATGCATAGACTCTAACAAACGAATGCCGTCGTAAAGTGGCGATGAGCCTCTATTAGGCGGGAAGGTTATAAAAGATAGTCGCTAGTGGGTATCGCGCAAAGCACGTGAACCATTTTGATGTGCATATGATTTGTATCGGAATTGTTTTCTTCTGCTGTACTTCCAGTTTCGGTTCGAGTTTAGTTATTTCCTTCTACTTCATCCCGTAAAGTTCAGAAACATTTGGATACGAACTCCAGTGTAACGTAATCTTTCTCATTACTTGTCAATAGGTATTCCCTAATGATTATGCTGATAGTCTTACTTTATATTTACCTGGTGAACCTGGTTTACAATCTTATTTTGGCTTGCTTCATATTTCATTTTACATGCAACCCTTTCTCTTGACCTAGCGTGACATATACGGACAGTCCTCATCGACATCAGTCACCCCTGCCCTCGGTTCACATGCTGCACCGTTCCCACTCGGTTCCACATCACACTACTTACCCTCTGCTGAACTGTTAAGCTCCAACGACTGTCTCTTGACACACACCAGTTTGGAACGTCTACGGAAGAAACAGGAGAGAATGATAAAAAACCGGCATGCTGCGAGCATGAGTCGGCTGCGCAAGAAAGAGGTAGGTCGCATCTGTTTATTCATAACCATGTATTTTTGTGCACGACGCGCATTCGGATTGCGTCCCGCTTCATGATACGCAACATAAATTTCACTGGTGGTTTGAGCGCCCTTTATTGGAACGTACATGCGCTCTCAATGGGTTGTGGAGCCCATTCGCTCGGAAGTCATCTTCGGCTCCATTTGGCCGGGTGTAATCAAACGAGCGTTTGCGTACATCTGATACTCTTTCAGCGCTGTGTTTGTTGCTTCTTTTGTGACTTACTATAATCCATGTGCGTCCATAAAAGTTTCAGCGAAATTCATCCGTACCGACTATATCCTCAGTATACTGATGTTCGAAGGAGGCAGTCTTACCATGGGGCCGTTTGATCTTAAGATCGACCAAACGGGTAAGATGTGTGCATAAAAATCCCCACTGTCCACTCTATCTCGGTAAGAGAAGTCTTAACGCGTCTTCACACAACGACACCCGGTTGACCGGGTGTTAACAGCTGGTGGTTTTCGAGAAATACACTCATTTGCAAATCAATCTGGTTTTCACGAGAGACTCAACTGATGTTTTTGATAACTATTCGTCCTTATAAGGCTGCTGTATATTCTGTCTTCTAAATCCGCTCATTCTCATAATGAAGTTACTATGTTTGAGTAGGGGAAGATCTAGAATTGGACGGTAAGGATACTGTAATCAGTATCGACTGTGTACGGGATAAGTTAGTGTACCCGACTGGACACGTAATTAAATCGATACACTCGGTCCACCTTCGATGTGGTTCACTGATAAGGAACCAAACGGATGTTTACGTTTCGTTTCCAATAGAATAGTTCAAACGGAGCACCCTAACTTTGGGTGTTTGAAGAGTATCGGAAAGTTCTGAAGATTTTGGAGAGCTTTTCGCTCTGCGAAGCAAATATTTGTTGAAGGAGTCGCCCAATTCGACTTCGTATGACAGGCACTAGACATAAAGCTACTATGCCACTGTTGACTTCCCCCGAAACTCTTCCTCATCGTGTTCGACGTTATGCTGTCGTACTTTCATCATTTTTGTGTTATGTGGATTGTTCTCCACTAAGTGCTCAACACCGATATATACATGACAATAAGCGAAACTGTTTGATCGTATGATTTCTTACAATCCTTAGGCTGAAGGGTCATAGTATTCTTGTCAATCCAGACAACACGCGTGTTTCATTCATAGTCAACCTAGTGTGAGTTCTCCAAATCTGTCAATTGTCGACTTTCTTGCTCTTCCTATCTGCACTTCGGGATGACGTATCTGTGCAGTCGGTTGAAAAATTCGACCAAATGGGCTTATCTGATTTTGCAGGCGCGTGTGCTAGTTGTACGCTGTCATGTTGCATGGTGCTTGGGTGGGAAAGCTCAAATCCCTGCAGCTGTATAACGTCCCACATTCTTCCACGGTCACAGTGGTAATAAATAATGCGTCTATTTTTCCAGCGAATATCCCATGTATAGTTTTGAGCGATCGGTCAAAGAACATAATAGGCTTTTATATCATCTTGGGATCATAATGTGATAGTGTACGCTGACTGACAAGGTCGAAGTTGGGTTTCCGTATTGAACTAACGCAAAGTAAGCAACCAGAGGTGAATTCAGTTCTCGCTCGAATATGGAACTCTCCTGTCTAGCCTTGGGCAACATCGCAGTATCCCAGCCTTCGTCCTTCCTTCGGGTGACATGGCAGCTAGGCACCGAAGGGGTGTTACAGCAATGTTGTCTGTTGTTCAAAATGCTCTGACCTCATCATCTCAATTGTAGCGGCTTCAGTGGACTACTTTCCCTTAGCAAAGCCGTAGAAAACTACGGATGTACCGAAACTGACACTAACTGTGTCGGGTAATCAGATGTCAAGCTACCCTGTTCGTGTGTTCAAACGATAAAAAGCTATATATATGGGCATTCTCATAGTAAACTCGAAAGGAAGCATATTTTTTCAACTTCATGAAAACAACGTAATGATGCAAAATGATGGTTCAGTGATCTCGTATAGTGGAGATTAACAAAATCGATCCATTCATAGGCTGTTCAGGATTGCGCTTAATTAAGTGCGTTGTAGCACAATTGTTCTCTCCGCAAACTAACACGCTACGTTTGGAGAATCATGTTTTGGTGTGTTGAACTGAGATTTCACTTGCACTTTCATCGGTTTATGGGGACATCGACAACACGATCTACAGAAACGGAAAAGTCAAGACTGCGTTTGCCAACCTCCCGCATTTGTGGTGCTGATGTGGTATCATTTTGTTAGTCGAGGGTAGAATATAAACGGCTAATGTTCGATCTTGCTTTATGGATCAGGGACGTAGTCGCTGCGTGAGAAAGACCTTTGTAGTCTACGTCTGACTACCGGGTGTGGTGAGAACATCAGATCAGTAGTACTGGAGTAAGTCAGCTTGTTTTTAGTACGGGAAAATTTCGCATTCCGTAAGGCCGTGTACTTCATATGCTAGAGGGTCGTTTGCCTCACAGAACCCCGTTCGCCCAGCATTGTATCCGGTGGAGATGACCTAAGGGCGTTCAGTTCATGACGGGCAAAGAAGCGTAGAAGTCTATATCAGTCAACCCAGTCGCATGCGTATCTATCGTCTCCTCGGTTAGAAACCTCGGGACGAGAAATACGGATGATCGGTGACCCAGGGAGATATGCTGTAAGGCAGACAGTTGTGATCCTTCATCGAAGCTATTATCCTCACTACCTAGCTCCCCCACTCCTTTCTATATCGGACAAACAGAACAATGTAATGTCACTGAACTGATCGGGCCATCGCCTCCAACACGTGGCTGTCATCTTTCTCTCTTTGTCCTCGGTAATGGGTTCTAGCGGCAACCCATGTATTGTGGTGCAGGGTTTATAGCTAAAAACCTGGTTGGTTGACTGATTGACTGCTTTCAGATGGGATTGTGAGTACACCTTCTAGTGAAATTCTCCTCTGGGATTCGTTAGCAACGTTCATCAAGGTTTCAGAATGGCACACGACTTTTAATAATTTTTGAACACTGTTCTCTTAGATACGGCTATCCTGCCAACTATATGGTTCGCTTTTACGTTTCTTCATTGGCACATACTTGGTGATTGCACGCATGGAGTTCTGAGCATAGCTGTCTTGTCAACGCCTTTTCAGTACCTTGAACGTTTGGAAATGCGCTACGAACAGCTGAAGCGGGAAAATATCAATCTGTGGCGACAAAATGAAGAATGGCGCGTGCGGTGCAATGAATTGGAACGTAATTTAACGGAGCTTCAGTCGCAGTTGAGTAATTACGACTCCAGTGATTCGCATCCAGATAATGGCACACCATCGGATTCTTCATCCGCCCCATCTACACCTCCCTTGCAGACAGTAAATACAATTTCACCACCTGATTTGACACGAAAAACAGCTGCCCATTCTCTCCCAGTCTCCGTGACTGTCTCTGGCGCGTCTCTACTTCACGCCTTCTCTACCCCCACGCGAAACAGTTTGACTACCCTCTCGATTCAGACCCCGCAATCTACGGACCAAACCTCTTTGAAATGGGTGAACGGCATTGATTTGGCTCAACCTCCAGGTTGGTGTGATTGGAAACATACTTCCTCGTCTATCCACTGTGTTTTTCACTGATTGATTCAGATTGTCATCAGGTTTTAGCTTGGTAGACTTCATACAGGTTCTGAACATTCCTTCACTTCCGAATAGCTGTCCATTCTTAGGTGGAAAGTTGTGTATATTAGTTTCCAAACTGAACTGATCAGTTCTGAATGAACAGTTCACTTCGGCTTTGGTAACACTAGAGGGTCACTAAGTGTACAAAGCAACATAGCCACACGAATCAACGGCTGCTAGTTTTTCACTGACGGATAATGAAGTCGCTAACAAAACGTCAATCTTGATTGTGCACACTACTAGTTCGTCATCTTGTCGGTGGATGGTTACACGTACTTCCTCACATGGTCTCCGATAAACCGATGGAACCCATTCTCCCTTCTCCATATCTCCTGAACTTGAACTGAAGGCTGAAATAATCGGCTTATATTGCAGGATCAGCAGAGCAGTCCTAGTCCATTACGAACCTCTGTGGTACTAAAATTAGAGTGATTGGTAGCAAGAAAAACGACGGTTAACTCATCGCTGACTTGCTTTATAGGCATCACTAAGCAGTCGTCATACACGGAGAGTATTATGTACGGAAGCGGGTACGATCAACGGCTATACGCGACCTGAGAACGAGCGCACAAATCCCCAGCTATGACGTGAGCCTCACCACTTCTAGTGCAGAGAGAAGACCAGACCTTTAGAGGAAGGCTTTTACTGCTTTCACCAAAGACAACTTACAACGGGAGCACTGTCGTATATATATATAGGAAAGGCGCGCGGTCTTTTTGGATTGAGGTGTAACACGGTGGAAAAGGCGCGAAATTTAAAAATTCAGTGTTAGAAAAATAATTTGGCAAAAACTTGAAAAATAAACGGTTTTTAGGGATGCTGACGTCCCCGACACAGAGGTAAGGCTTTATGTGTGACTTGCTAAATTATCACGGTGCTCCTTAGACCACCGAGTTCGTGAGTTATCCCCTGTCAACCCTGTTTACTCGGTTTTTTGTGGTCTGCGTTTGAAAATCGACTGATTTCAGACCTGAGTAGTGATCAGATTTTGTACCTGAAATGCAGTGAATTGAGAATTCGAGTGTGAAGACTTTGATCAACCTTCAGGTCTGTGGGTCGTATTTAAATGGTGAGCTATTTCCTCCCCTGAAGTTATTGTAGGGAATATTCTAGTAGACTCAAGCCTTCTACGCAATGCAGAATGTTTCCCGTTTGGTAGGATGACTAATGAAGAGTGTTGATCATGCCTGTAGTTCGTGGTCGACCAAAATTCAGCCGTCTGCAGTTTTTTAGACAGTTTTGACCACAGTTTCATTTTGATCCAGTGGTCTTGTACTCCATAACTAAGACAATGCTGTATCAACATGTTGAACCTGTACAGTGTTGTGTCATATCTGCTGATTCGTCGATTTGCTGCTGACCCGCTCCAGTGCCTAGTTGCCGGAGAAAAGGACTCACAGAAGGGAACACAACGGCTATATTTCGAACAAGCGAGCGCGAGAGCTTGAGTGCGTGCGAGTGCGAAAGGTACAACGGTCTGAAGCCATTTATTGGAAGGACACTGTCTGAACTTAGTCCAACGCTAACGCACACGGTCTGGCTTTGGTACGAGACTGTGACGTGCTGCATATTGCTGGGGCGTTGTCTGACCTTGATCAACACTGACTCTTGGTGTCTGGGTTTGATACAAGGCTGTGGCGCGCTCCATGTTAAGGGGGTGTTATCTGTCTGGTCAACATCTGGCAAAGCTGAGAGTCTCGGTAGCTTTCGCGCATTCAGTGGTTGCTCTCAGGACGCTGACCTTCCTGATATGTCGATTATCTCCCATTACACGGACTATTGCAAATGACTGTAGACTGCAGAACAACAAAAGAGGGCCATTGTATACTCTCCACCATAACAACGAAGACCATTTCAATTTTTACTGACCTCATTCGTCATGCCTTGCCTCACCCTAAGCCTCAACACCTGCAACTCATATTCTATTTGTGTGGCTTACTCGTACAATCCAGCTGGATGAACCAGGTCGACAGTGCAGACACGTCAAAGGTTCCTGCGCTCGCGAGCAAATTTGATGATCATGAGAGTTAACTATTAGCCCTAAGTTGTTGATATTCCCCCCTTGGATTAGACCTATCGTTTTAGAACCCATAAAACATTTCTTTGCGGTTCTGGAAGTTGTCTCATTCAGGTTTCTTTTGAGGGGGTATGGTATTTCCCCTTGCACGTGGTTATACCCTAAGAAACACGCAATTAATACGTAACAAGGTCGCTAAAATACTTCCGTCCGAACTTGGTCGGTGTTAAATTAACTACCACTGGCATGGTAGCAGGTTTGAATAGATAGTCTGCTGGTTCTGAAACGCCGAACATTACACTAATCAGTAAGTAAAAATGTCTGAGACTATGTGGTTTTCGTTCGCGTCTCAACTCCAACAACATATTAACAGTCCTTCATTGTGTAAACACTGCTCCATTGTGCATTAGTCATTCACCTCACTGACAGGTGTTTTAGTTTGTTTATTGTGTGATATTTATTGATTGAACTCTGCCCGACTGCCATCAATGTAAGTCCGCATCGTACTGTCACTTGTGTATCCAACACACCCCGATGTGACTACAATATTTCGACTTTCACCCTTCAACCTTTAGGGCCGAGATCTACTGACGTCATCGAATCCGGTCTGAATTCTTTATTGTGTAACTGTGTTTGACTTTTTTGACACATCAAATCATTCGTTACTGGACTGCTGTGGACTGTGGATGATAGTCGGAGTCTCGAAACAGAGAGCTTCCTCTTGTATAAATATCGATACCCGCGTCAACTATTGAGCCTTGTCACACTTGATTCCTTCAGAAAGTTGGTCAACAAACGCGCAACCGAGACGTTGTGCTCAGAGGGAATTTTTTCTGGCGATTACTTAGCAGCTGAATTCTCCCGAAGAATTGTTTATTAGATGTCACAAACCAGGTTGAGGCGCATGATTGTTATGTTTTCAAAGTCTTATTGATTAAAATCACCGTAGCTGAACACTTACCACTTTTTGTCGTTATGATAACATCGTTATCACATTTTCTAACCCCTCTTTGATTTTGCAAACGTGAGTTACGATGCTTCTTTATCCTAATACAGTATCGTTTTGCTATTGCACCATTCAACAAATTCTTTTACACGATATTCAAGTTGTTTCTCAAGCGTGTAAAAGTCTTCTGAATATATCTTGTCTTCTGAGTCGAATAATCAACTATTGATATATCTGACTCTATCACAGGCCAGCTTTGCAATCTACAAGAATTCGCAATGACAGAACAGCTAGGTTATTAATCTGTTCGGTTTAGTCGCAACTGTCCACCTTTTTCACTGTCAACCTGTCTGATTTAGACGTCCTGAAATTCTATACTCCACTATGCCGTGGCTCAGAAGATAGCCTCATGAAGGTTTGGTTCATGAACAAGAGGAATGAGAAGACGAGGAAAGAGGGGTTACTCTATACATGCGAGGTTCTCTTTTAAGCGCACCCAGGCATCGGTGCTCGATTCAGGACGGTCAGTAGACAAGCCAAGCTGGTTCTGGTCAAAGCAAGGAGATCCAGAGCGCTGCTCCTTCACTTTTGCCAGTTTAGCTTGCTAAAGAAACAGATCATACGATAGCACCAACTAAACATTCTGTGTTGTTCGAGTGGGTCATACGCACTTTCAGATTTGTCTGCGTAGCGTGTCGATTGAAGTGCAAACGTTTCCTCACCATTCACGGAGACATCATTAGTACGGCCTCGAGTGGGTTGGACTATCATCGTCGATGGTATTTTTCGCAACACTTCTTACCTTCAGTGATACAAAATCTTTTTTTTTTTCATTGTTAGGTCGGGTCGTAAACGGTCGCTTTAGAGGTGTGTAGGCTTTAAAACTGCAAATTTCGTCACGTCAATAAACAATGGTCACTGCAAAGCGGATCGATTATATTTAATACCTACGCGCGATATGATATTCTTCTCAATTGTCGAATACGATACCAAATAATTGCCACAGACTTGATTAAGCTCGTTGCTTACCATCGGCGAGCCCCGATTTCAGTGGTAAAGTAATAACTGTTTCGTAAGTACTACCACCACTAGGAATTAAAACATCACTTTCTGAACGCGATACCTGCAACTATAACTAAAAGAATAAGTCAGGTCGCTGAACTTCAGTTTTCTTCTAACGCATAGCCTTCACACAGCCCAAATGAAGCACACGGGCAGCGATACTATCAATAGCAGTCAAAGATCCAGGGCTGGACCCAAACCAGGATCTGTCAGTCAGTAGCTTGCACCTTAACGCATTACAAAATCCCAAATGAGATGGCGGCAGAACGAGTAAGGCACGTGCAATACGGACTTGTATGTCAGCCGCAACCTTTAGTTCCCGTAGGAAACTCTGGTGTAATTTGCGGCTTATATCCAAAAATATGCACTAGTTCTGGTTATTTGGATCAAACGCTAAAAAAATCGTTCAGCTGTAGCATCCTTTCGGTGCCCAACTGCCATGCCATCAGAAGGAAGCACGTGGGCTGGGATACTGCCAGGTTGCCCAAGCCTGGATAGGGAAAGTCGAGAGGTAGAGGTCAGGTTCTAACCACGGATCTTCCGGTCAGTAAATTCGCGCTCTAACCCCTTGGACCATCTCGCCCCCGATCAAACGCTAGTTTTCACAAGTACCTGTCAATTTTATTTGAATAGTTTGCCTCTCATCTTGGTGCAGTTATTCTAGTTAGTTCAAACCAACGGATGAAAACAGTGGAATCTAGTTGTGTCATGAGTGAATATCCTGGTTGGCGCCAGTATTTGATCTCCAGTCATCGGATGTGCGAGATGATCCGTGTGTTTCCCACAATCAATAATTACATGGACGTTTCAACAGACATGTTCTCACCCAGACCAATCGCCATTCAAGTCAACGCCGAACTTCTCGTTTGCTTCAGTCTAAGTCTGGATTACTCGGCTGTATTACAACCCTCATTCTTCCTTTGGTTACCTTGACAACTTGCACCGAAAGGCTGTCAGACGTGAACAACTTTGGCTGTTGTGAGAGTCTAGTTCGTTGCTTAATAGCTCCATTTGTCATGTGATTAACCCTGTGTACGAACTCAGAGCGCTTTTCTGATTTATTTTCCACAGTGTTGGACAAACGTTCTCAGCCTCCCAGCAACCGGAAAACGGTTGCTAACAGTGTCTTCTATCCCGGGAAAGGCAGCATCCTTACCAAATCCAATGAGTCTGTTCCAGCGAGAGTGCATCGACCTAACTTACTCAACCTCTCCGGCGTGGTCAGTCGACAATTGGCGGGCAGTCGTCTGCACACGAATCGCGCAAAAATCGTTGCCACAACAAGTCTTCTTAGTATCCTTTGTTTATTCTCACTGAATATCTTCCTGTCTCCTTTTGATTCGGGAATGGGTGCAACTGGGATCTCCGATGCACATTTACAGTATGGTAAATTTCACCAATTGCATCTGTCTATCTCTCTACCAATACCGGCTGTCTATTGAATAGTTTTTTCATTTTACTTCAACTATCCAGACAACACAACTGTTTGCCTCAAAAAAGCTGGTGGATTTAGTCTGAGCTTTCCTAAAACCCTGACTTGTCGATAGGTCCTTAGGTTTTCCTGCATGACCTGAGGCAATGGTTGTGTTGAAACGAAATGCTGGTGAGATTCAGTCCCATTTTCCGTAATATAATCCTCTCCATGAAGAGGTATTTTCAGGATAACCAAAATGAAAATGTCGAACGAGTTTTTCTATGGTTGGTCATCAGCTAAAATACATACGAAGGTTGCCGCGCACTGAATGGCTGAAGCTGGAATCACGCAGCTGATAGTGTGGCTCTTTTAGCTAACGGTAGTAAAGGTGACAACGATACAGATTTTAGTCCACACTCATGGTTGTTGGTTATAGGCTTGTGTACATTTTTTTAAGGAAACGGATACATATGACCTCGGCGAACGTGTCCCTGAGGGTCTGAAGCGACCGTCCTGGAAGTTGATCAGCAATAGTGTTTGATGCTTTCTGCTTTCGCACGGACTGGAAATGACATCAACCGATTTCCCACGGCCGATGCCTTACATTACTCCCAATATGTGTTGCTGGACGCACTCGTTCGAAAACCATTGAAGGGCACCATACCTCTAGTCTCTTCAAAGTTGATGAAAAAACTCAGCCCTGGTGAAAGTATTCTCATCTCGAGTCTAGATATAGCCAGTATTGCTGCCATTCGACAGCCTTGCATCATGATAACTGACACACTCACCAGTTCAATAAAGTTATATGCCTTTCTAATTAATGTTAAACCCGGTCACTTCAACTCAGTGTGACCCGTTTTGGTTAGGCAGTGAGCAATTAGAATGCCTTGTTTCTCTTTTATCACAATCGTTTGGTTGGTGTCGCCTGTTTTAGGTAACGTATGGAACCCTCCTCAATACGCAGCTGGTCAGAGATTACTGCTTAGTTTTTCCGAACCCGTTACGTCGCCACCAGAAAATTCAGATACTGCGGGAGACCAGGAACAGGAGATTAATGTGAATGGATCGCGCTGCAACCCAGCCGACAATGGACAGGTTGATGTCGATTGTATATGGCAAGTAAGTAAACCGAATGGGTTTTAATTTTCCAGTAGTGTATACTGAATCCAAACGCCCCGCGTTTTAATCAGAGGATGGTTTTCTGGATACATTCTACCTTCTACTATTTCAAGCATCCTTTAACTAATAAGCGATCTCCTTTAAATCTGCACAAATCCAAACACATCCACGCCGTTGAGTTACAGATTTGCCTTGTTCATCCCGAACCATTCTGCAGTGATTGCTTCTTGAGTTAGTTCTAACCAACATAACGGATTAATGTGTGCTCTCGGGATTTTTCAGTTTTTCATAAGGGTACATGTATCTAGAATCAATAAAGTAAAATAATGATGGTTTAATCGTGATTACATTCACATAGAAGTCACGCGATTGCGCTCGCTTAGAACTTTACTCAATTAAGCTTGAGAGTTATACATACGTTCTAGAATTTTGGCGGTTATCATTCTCCACAACTGCAATCTTAGGAGGTAAATTACTTATCAGTCCTGTTTGAATTCGATCCGACCTGTTATCCTTGCGCGGTATAACCAAATACGTGTCAACATAGATTTCGGTAGGACATACGGCGTTGGAGTTGCAGTGCGAAGCAACCTTTCTTTTTGAACAGTTTTGTTTACCCTTTCACCTGCAACCTTGTAGATAAGTAGCCGTTTTCTGTATATTGTCTGTGTCGCGCAGTGTAGGATATATTTTGTACATGTCCTCTTTTCCTGACTTTAGAGAAACTCCTGTGCTTTTTTAGCAAGATGCTCAAGGTCTGTTCTTTTCTGAACGGCTTGGCAAGAACGCCTTAGAAATTTTAGTTCTGCACCATTCTTGGTTTATTCTGAAGGAACATTTGTGACGAAACATCAGGTAGCACGCACCATATGGTTTTCACCTCAGAATTTTACAAATTTCAAGAGTTCACCGTTCCAGCCTAGCAGATTGTAGACTGTCATGACTTGAAAATCACCTACATTTTTCGCGGTGAATTGATACGGAATGCGAGCGCGATGCAAATAATCCAACTCTGTCAGTTACTCCACATAGTTCCACTGTCCTCCCTGTGAAACATTTTCGACAACGGCTTATGCATTTCTTCACGTCTAGCATCCACATCTCATTTCCCTGTGTTGGATAGACGAATTTTGTTTTAATTCTTTACTCTGTAGCTGTGGATACAACAGAACAAGATGAATCACTCGAATCAGAGTCGCGAACCACTGTCTTCGTCGCATGGTGGACTGCAGTACTCAACCCAGCCGTTGCATGGAAAAAACGACCTCTCATCTAGGCATCAGGTGCGGAATCCATCACGCGCTTACCACAATCCAAGTGAAACCAACGAGGGCCCTGATTCGTATTTGATAGGACAACAGAGTCGCCTTTCGTCTGCGCCTTCCCAAGATGTCAACAATATGGTGGAAAATACGTCCGTATTGGCGACGAAACGTGCAAATTCTAGGAGATTGTCACCCATGCATCGACCGACCAAAGTTGTCCCTCAGAGGGGCTTACAGGTGAGCTTCTTGGCTGTGTCCTGTAGCCGTGGGCGGTTCCAGCTACTGCTTTGCTTATCGATTCGGACTACGCCATACCCTTTTCGATAGCGGTCTGCAAACCGGTGTCCACTCACTTCACACTGCATGAAACGTGTGTTACCACGTTTGTAGTTGTTTGGTCTACATATCAACTATCCGGGGAATTCCAGTTTTTGTATACCCATTTTGGAAACTTCCCGATCGCGTGTTATACGAGTTTTAACAAGGCGTCCATTTCGCGTCGATTGTTCTGGCACCCGTTAATTTGTAGTCAACGTCCAGCTCCAGTTCAAAGTCTTGATTATGGCCTCTAGTGCTGAGTTACGTATGGTACTTTCAGGCTTACCTCAGGTGTCTATTAACCTCGACACAGCCAATTTGCAAGGCATCACGCAGCATACTCATAGGTCCCGGTGGCCACCTTCTTGAGCATGCGGCATTTGGTTACGCAGTCTGTTACAACAGTGCAAGCGGCTACATCCAAGCACCGCTGTCGAGTAGTGCTGAGTACGTATGGTACTTTCAGGCTTACCTCAGGTGTCTATTAACCTCGACACAGCCAATTTGCAAGGCATCACGCAGCATACTCATAGGTCCCGGTGGCCACCTTCTTGAGCATGCGGCATTTGGTTACGCAGTCTGTTACAACAGTGCAAGCGGCTACATCCAAGCACCGCTGTCGAGCAAAACTGTACATTCCCTCGTTTAAACTGCGGGACTGAACGCTTTCAACGACAGTTTAACTGATCACCTGCCATCGTTCGCTAAGATTCCAGACTTTCAATGGAGCCATGAACAGTGAACTAGAGAGCTTTGACAGTTTCAGCAATACGCGAATGTCTCTTCAAGCTCCACGGAACTGCTGGTCCTTGCGAACTTCTATCTATCCTGTCAGCCAGTACCTGTCCAACTTGTTTGCCCCAATATGGACGAAAAAGGCCCTCCCAGCCAGCTGAACTGAGTCGATAGCGGTACTCGCATTGATTGTGGTGGTTACAAAGCAATTAGTTTGATTCCGGTCGTGACTAGGTTCCTTTTACCACCCATTTTGCCACGTCTTACGAGAGCACTTGAAAACATAATCCGTTAACGGCATCTTGAGAGGGGTCGCTTGGACTACGCCTTCTCACTCCCTCGTGTGCCAAAGCAACGGCATACGTATAACCCCCTCTGAAATTTTGGTGTTCCTTGACTTCAAGGATACATTCGATTCTGTCGACCAGTTCTTTTTTCAGGACGTTTGTGCAACAATATGCCCTAGAGGTTTATGCGTAGCATGCGCTCATTGCATTGTGATAATAGCAATGAGAATGTATGTGGATCCATCCAAAAACTCCTTTACAAACAATTGTGTTTGACAGCAGTATCCACTCTCTCCAGTTTCGTCTGATTTCGTCACTGGCGAGACAATGAGGTTAACCCCTCAGGGTCTCCGACACCACCGAGAATCCTCAAAATATGTAGACGATAATACTGTCATTTTTAGAGGAAGGAAAAAGCACAGGTATCACTAAAAAAAGCTGAACACTGTCATGCAGTCTCTCGAAGTGTGCCTCCTACCTACAAAATGAAAAGTTATGCTGCAGGATATGCAGTCTTTGAACATACCTCCATTAATTCAAGTTCACATCACTCTCGCTCGAACAGTCATCTTTCTGTCCTGATGAAATTATTCTGGTGAGTTCATACCAAAGGGGCAAATCACTGAACTCGAGTTCCGTTCTTATTAGAGCTCATCAGCAGTGCATACCCTTGGCCATGCCTGAGCTTGAACTCCGGACATCGGGCATCCGAGGCGAGCGTGTTACCACTGATTCTCTAGGAAACGCCGGAAACATCTGAATTTTCACATCTGAACAGGCGAACCTGTTGACGCCTGAGCGAGAGAGAAACAGGAAGTTAGGGAGCGCTCTACATGTCTCCGAAGGTTTCTTGGTTCTGACGGCAGTGTGACGGATGGGATTGACGCAGGAATCTTAAACGCGAGGGTCGCGTTGGCCAAGTTGCACCACTTGTAGCATCGAAAAGCCGTGCCGCTGCGTCTCAATAAACATATATCAGGTCACATTGTAGGCTGTATTGTTGTACGGCTGCGAGACTTGGCCACTTCAGGCTGAGCCAATTTAGGATATGCCTTTTGTGTCCGCGATCTAGCGACGGACTGAGCAGTTTGGAGTAAGTTGTCGACTTTTGCACCCATCCTATTCTAACATTGTAGGATTGTTGTACGGCTGCGAGACTTGGCCACTTCAGGCTGAGCCAATTTAGGATATGCCTTTTGTGTCCGCGATCTAGCGACGGACTGAGCAGTTTGCAGTAAGTTGTCGACTTTCGCACCCATCATATTCTAAACTGACTATGCGTCATCTAACCACACCTCGTTTTTTCTTGATGTTCTCGGTGAAAATTGGTATAGGCTAAAGAATCCTCATTCTCAGGCGACTGTTCACATCCTATATGGTCATCCATGAGAGTAACAGACTGGCCTCTCGATTCTTTAGCCGATCTTGGTTCAGCGCACAAAACTTGAAAGGTGTACGCATTCTGAGCCCTCCTCACTTTAGACTTATATTCTTCCGCCAGAACAGACACAATCGCTTGTTTAATGTTGCACGATCTCTTCGAAACGTTTTCTTCCCTTTGTTTATAGACTGCTGGTGGTGGGCCTTCCTTTCACGTAACAATTTTCATTAGCGATTCCCACTGCCTGAAGCGACCGCGTCTTAACAAGTTTCACTTCATTCTGGAAAAGTTTGGAGACAATCGGTAGATTTCTTTTCGTTTCTTCTGAGGATGGCTTCTTAGGAAAAGCGAGATTTTATCATTCAGATTTCACGCAGTAAACAAGCATACCGAGCAGTAGTTTCAATCGCTCTGGTAATTAGGAATTCCGTCGGGGTCAGTACTTTTGTCGCCCAAAAACGTATCCGTGGCAAACCTGCACTAAAACTGACAGTTCCGGATTCAGCTGATTCTCTAACGAACTTCGCCGAAAATCGGTCCGCCGACAATGGCAGCATGTCACTCTCCTGCTGACATCATTGTGGACAGAAATGGACCATCGGTAAATGCCAGTGCCTAGCTGCCATACAACCATGAAAAAAACCGAGGAGTAAGGAATTGTTGCAAGAATCATTTTGTATATCCTAATGGACTAAAACACCATCAGTGGGCCAGCATCCCTGGTAATTCCACTCACCGCAAATACAGCGTACCCAACATTCCTTTGATACGTGATACCAAATGAATAATTCATCGCTAATTTCGTTGTTTCCCTTTAGGATAGCATCTATCCTCCGTTATTTCTAGTATCCGTCTGAGTTACCTTGAATTAGCGTCGAATAAACCGGTCTGTGTCCTGCCGACAGTCACCTCAATATCTGGATAGTAAGGGCGTCCAAAGAACTCATTGATTTATCAGTCAGCTAGTTCGTCCCCAACCCAGTCGACGCACTGGCTGGGAGATAAATCGATTGTGTGTTTAAATAGGGGGGTTATGTTTTGAGAGAGAATTTTCATATCTAATCGATTTTTGCTGTGGGACAGGTTAAGTGTATAGCACCATCCGGTCCACAATACTGCTAACTCAATTCGTAAAACAACACACGTCCTTAAGTTCGCTGGGAGAGCAGCTACCGACAACCCCTCTAGCGTCTCAAGATGGTTCAAGTTCTGGGTGTAGCCGGTTGTCGATTTGGCGTGCTAATGACCTCAGTAATCTAAGACAGTGCTGTCAGTCGAGTTTATCCTCTAGTTACCTAGCAAGTTTAGGATCACACTCACCTAAGGCGTTGTTGACCGCTTTCGAAATATTTTATCTTATCCCGTGGTCGTTATCAGAACAACCATTTTCTTCATTACCCTCGTTTTTAACGCTTCACCGTAGTCCTCCGTGTTTTCTCTCCTATCGTTCTATCCACAATACGGGCTTGTGTTTCCCATGTTCTCCATTTTCTGAAGCCGTTGTCATGGTACACTATTTGCGTTCTGGAATGTTTTGGTGACAAACCAAGAGGAAATGAAGGAATAAGATGGAACGTTTGTCCTGTGTGCGCCACTCTTCTGTTCCACGCTTGCGTGTGCGCCTCACTAGCATTCTTGCTTGGCACGAAAGTCACTGTGGTATATCCACTTTAGCATTTCCTCACGAGAGCGTCATCCTAGTCGCCTCGATTTTCCTCTGTAGACAGCAGTGCTTCGAATCACTCATGTAGTTCTCCACTTCAGTCAACAGACCTAGTACTTAATATTTAATAATTTAAGGCTGCTTCTGAAAGGGTCTACTGCATTATAGATAATTTCTCTCCGTGCGGTTTTTCACGGCATAGTCAGGTCGTTCACCACTACCCCGTCCTGACTTATTGTCGGAGCGACCAAACTTAAGCTGTCTACCATTTCGACGAACGTATTATCTTAAAGAAGATAGGTTGAGACAGAACGAGCAGATATCATAATTTTCTCTTCTTCCGTAACTAGTAAATGCGCGTTAACAAACTACATAAGTATTTTCGACTACCAAGTAATGCGACAACAGCTCATCATAGCCTTTTTGGGCTCCTTTATCTATCTAACATCGATCATTCTCAAGCTCATGACCTCTCAGTGGGCCAACTTATGTTTCTCAGTGAATCACTCAGTTCTTTTCTCGGATTTATGGATGCCTGTCTTTCACCTGTCCCAGATTCGTGTTCTCCGTTCATGTTTAACAACCCTGATGAGTAGATCACACTAGTTTTTCTGACTGTTTTCTAGCCGGATTCGGGGACCGTGAATATTACCCAGGTAATTAGCGTATGGTTATCAAGTATACTAGTTCGCGTACGTGTATGTCATTCTATTCCATTCCATGAACGATGATTAAGTTGGTTAGCATGCGATGTTCCAACCACTCTTGAGTTCACCGTGGTAGTCCTCAACATGCTATGTCATAAAGAGCGACACAAGTGGATTCTCAAGAACCTATCTAAGCAGAGGTCACAATTCATTTCGGTTCATTTTGATAGCCATGATCCGTGTGTGTGTGTGTGGGTGTCTATGGTGGTCGGATCGTGTTTGCAGGGAACGACTGATACGAAACAGAGTGTGGTTACTTAATAAGAATCAGAACATACGTACGAGGATGCCACTGGCTTCGTGGCGTCACCATATTTGACCTGATGAGTCCCGGATACTCCAACCTCTCCCCAGCGTACACCAGCGCCGCTGTTATGTTTTCGTGCTTCGTCCCCACGTCATGTGTTGCCCACTTTGTGGTATCTTCCATTATGAACGGTAAGGCACTCGAGCACCTGGCATACCGAACACATGAATGAGCCACTGTTGTTGGTGAGGTCAGGTGAAGTTATCAATTGACCATGCAGTGAAATTTTTGCCGAACATCCTCATTTGCACCTAAGTACCGCTAATCCAATGTCCCCACAATACATATGCAATCGTCAAGTGTAAGCAGTCTTTTGCCTCTAACCTTCAGTGGCCGGGTTTCGCAACTGTAAAGGAACACGGGACGCACTGTCGCGTCACCAGTGTTACGTCGATTCCCTACTCTCCAAAGAGCTTATTTTGAAGGAAAGTGGAATAGGTTTTATCGATTCTCGTCATCACTGATGCCATCCGATGTGAAGAGACTACGTATATGAGTAAATCTATCCACTATGTCTATTAATCCTGATAACACGACCACTTTTGGTAGTTTACGCACCCAGTTTCACAGTCACACTTTGAAAGTGCGAGCACATAGCGGTTTGTACTGCCACCTTTTATATTTTTAAATGTATCTTCTATCCGGATGATTTTCGCTTTCCCAAGATTTTCATGATCTTTCCAAGAGATGGACCAAATGGTTAGAGCGCGAATTTACTGACCAGAAGGTCCGTGGTTCGAATCCGACCTCTGCCTTTCAACTTCCCCTGTCTAGGCTTCGGCAACCTGGCAGTATCCCAGCCCTCATGCGACCTTAGAGTGACGTGGCAGTTAGGCACCGAAAGGGTGCTACAGCTGAACGATTACGATGGTCTTTCCAGATAGCGATTTCCACCATGAGGACAGTAGATAATTAAGTAATTAATCTAATTACAAAATTGTATATTAAGAGGGTAACAGGTGACTTCGACGGGCACCACTTTTGGTGATGACCATTACGATGGCTTTCCAGATAGCGATTTCCACCATGAGGACAGTAGATAATTAAGTAATTAATCTAATTACAAAATTGTATATTAAGAGGGTAACAGGTGACTTCGACGGGCACCACTTTTGGTGATGACCTCAGAGGGATATGCTTTGTGAACTGAAGCCGTCCTCAATTGTTTGATAGATATTCGGATGGCTTTGGAGATGAGACAAAGCAGCACCACAGACTGATTCGAACGCTTCTTTGGCATTCCATATGTCTGACGGTGTTCGATAGGCTGTCGCATAATAAAGATATGGTTAGTACGACCAGGACTGGACTCTACTTGATTTTCACCACCTTGCTTCTTGTGATTGCTGACGAGCGTGTGTAAACCGATATTCGGATGATTCCCACATTCAAGTCTGACACTGTTTAGAGACAGAAACGACAGTAGCTATCTGTCATTCCTTTGGTGCCTTTTAAACGATCCGCATGAGTTTGCTTTAATACATTGGACGATTTTTTTCTTATCCGGCCTTAAACATGACAGAGTAAAGAATGTTAGGAGCGCACACTGTTTCCCTCTAAAAGTGTAATTTCGTTTTCGACTTCATCTTCCGTTGAGATGTAGAGGTTTCCATTCTTCAGTGATGTGTTGACCGCTAAATTGAGCACCTGCGGCTTTCTAAACTGTTCTTTGGAGTATTTCGCCTTGAACAGCGGGACTTGGACAGCCTTCTCTAGCTGTAACGACTTTATTGCCCCGCAGTTCCGTTGAACCGGTGCTCGGGATAAGTTAGAGTTCAACTGCTTCCAATCGCAACCGTATATTCTCTTCCCTCAGCACTATTTATCCACTATTTCGCCCATGTAGTCTTGCAACTGTGAGTCAAGAGTCTTTGAATTGAGCTCTATTGTGGACCGGGGTCAAGACCGCTGTGTTACTCAACTTGAACTGATCCGCGACCAGTATGTTCCATGTTCGAGGAGTGTTTAGACAGAAGCTACTGGCAAACTATTTTGACAACCATTGTGGATCTCATACTACTGATTAGCTTTCCGTTTCTTCACGGGGCTGCAGCACTGACTAGAGCTCATACACGTGTTTCTAAAAAGCGGTAATCTTGGGTGCATCTATAGCCAGTTGTTATGTGGCCATATGTGTTCTCAAGTAAATGCGGTTGAGAACCAGTCTGGTAACACAATGCTGACTGCTTTACTCAAGGTTTGTGCTTGTAATAAATACATGGTGGTCATCCCAGATTTGACTGAAGCGACCACTGTTGTCGGTCCTAGGAGCGTTGACCCCCGAAACCTCTTTTGTGTTTATCGATCCTTCCCACTAAGACGTTCGAATCGCCCTCCAAACTACTGACGTGTTTACTCTGTCAGCCGGAAAAACCGAACGGGTTATCTTTGTTAGTATTACTATTCCGGCTTGTTGAGGTGTATGCAGGGCTATTGTCAGATTCTCATTTCCCACCAGTCTGACTGCATACACTCGGTGGCTCATAGGAATTCACTCAAGCAGAACGCCTTGAGCTCTCTTGCTCAACACAATACTCACACCGTTGTGACTACTAAACACTGTTTCTGGATCACCACTCATACGGTCAAATGTGAGTTAAGTGAGCTGTTCTGGGACATTCCAATTTTTTTTGTTTAATTCTTCTGCTTGTGGAGCCGCGATGTTGAACTCTTGTACAGATTTGTTTCGATTTTTTCCTGTGTCAGTCACCAAGCTGTTTGGAAAGCTTCGCTTTACGGAGACGAATCGATTTGAAATCACTGACATCTAAAATAGCGATCGCAGCAAATAAAAGGGGTGCTGAAATCTCATACGGAGTCTTTGCTCTGTCATTCGGCGGGGAACCCTAAAACAAATGTGAATTTTTTCGTCTATTGCATTCCATCAGTTCATAGGTCGCGTCCATCCATTCCGGTCGCCGTTTCAATAACGATTCTCAATAATTCAGTTTTGTTTTCTAGTGACCTTAGATCAGTAAGTTGTGGGGCTTCTAGAAATCGGCACTAATCTGGCACGTCACTTAGGCTAATACAACGGAATCCTATGCGTCGTTGTGTTCTTAGTGGGACCATCCAACAGTTCGTTCTAACGATATTCCACTCCAGTACTATGAGCCGATTCTCAGTTGCAATAAACATGCACTACGAAACTCCGTAAGTAACCTCGAATGCCAGTTCGGTACATGTATGCACTATACAAACACCCCTATTCTTATCTTCACTTAATGGCAGAGTTCTTCATCGAAACGTGTGAGTACTGTTCTGTCGACCCCCATACTTTTCCCACACTAATCTGTCCCTCACTTCTTTGCTGTGCTTCTGTGTTTCACCTCTACAATGCGTGTGGCATTTTTTCACTTCCCTTCAACCCACTGAAAAATTCCTACTTTAAAGACTGGTTCTTCACCCCCTCCACTACACAAGTCCTTCTGTTCGCAAGCCCTTGGGTGGATGTGATAGACTACAGTTGGCGGTTTGACTCGGGCGTCCACTTCACTCATATTTCTCAATTTTGTGAGAGGCTTTGTTACGCATGCTAGCGTGTCTCTGTGTAAATATGCCGTTCAGTTCAAGGTCAATCGCGTTAGCCTCACCAACGACAACTGTCGACTTTCCTTTATTTTTGCCAAAGTCACTTGTGGCGACTCTCGTAATTCCAGTATGACCTGATCGGTTACCAGATTTCTAGTATGTATTTGTGGTTTGAAGAGTGATCGGGTGAGTTTTTGCTGCGTATTAGCCACAGTAGGTTTCGGCTCTACACATTCATTCCTATTTACATTAAACTGTCTTTTACGAGTACAATAGATAAAACTTCTGATAACATAGACACCGTTTTGTAGTCAATACATTTCCTAAGCCTATTGAACTTTGTCGTTGTTTTAGCTGTAACTACGCTGCTTCTCTACCTGACTTAGCAATCTATTCTAACGTTTACTCAAGCTAAACCGTACAAATTCCCCCCTAAGACACCTAGATACCTACCCAACCCGGATCTGAGTTCAGCCGGTAGATGCACTCTAATTAGTCAGCACGTCTTGATTATCGATAATCGTCGTCAATCTAGTCTCGACTTTGGTCTTCGTGTTGTGTACTCATACCGATCTATTTGGGTCATTCTGTATGGTCTGTGGACATAACAGCTGGTCACATATACCTGTCTTGCTGCGTGCGGCATCTTCGGATAGTATGCCTCTGTAAACTCACCGGTCTTGTGTGGCGATAAGGTCAGTCGGTAGGCAGCAAATGATGAGTCTGTACTTGAATTTTTAAGGGAGTCGTATACGTTCTCTATTTTCACTTTTCACGCTAGGTTGACTTCAACAAGGCTTTGTTCGTTACAGGCGAACTCGTTGATAAATCTATCCATGTGTTGAACGCGTTATTCCACCTCACTGCATTTCATGAGCTATCCTTAAAACATATTAAAGTATTTTATCGTTTTATTTGTTTTTTTACACCACATTTGCCACCATCCACTGCCCCCGAAAATTCCACTTGGCTTGATGGTGGTGGCCTCTCTAACCTACCACATCTTCGCGTGTACTGTCCCTCTCCCGCTGTTCTTTGCACTTCACACCTGTTGTACGTCCGTTACCCTTGATTCTCGTATCATCCTATTCTCCGCACTGTTTTTATTTCTACAGCCTTTTTACCGTCGCTTCGTATGGTATCAGGAGGATCTTCTAGAAGCGGCTGGTCGCCGCAATGATACGGTTTATTTCATCCTATCGAAAATCGATGCAGTTCATGTGTTCGATCCTGCTGGAGACTCACCAGCCAGGAAGATCACATTAATTGTACCAGCCTATCGGACTCAAAATGGTGGGTTCATCTCCTGACCTTGTCGTGCTTTCTCATTGTGTACAAATATAATGGCCTTTTCAAATGGATTCATACCTCAGAAAACACCACACACATTCCAACCAGGTTTGTTTGTAGGAGAACACCCCACAAATCACATGGACCTTCCTCTGAGGAGTTGTCATTGGAGGAGCTACACTACTTGCCATGAATTGTGATTACCGAACTGCTGTTGACATGTGTCTGGGGGCAAAGTAGTGACTCTTCTCTCAGTGTTTCATGCCCGAATTACTGCTCAAAACCGTACCCTTGAGGTTGCCATTTTCATTATCGCTGGAGACTCGTCCCAGTAATAGGTCGCCTTCAATCACAGACACTACAATTTCAAAGTCAGTGCATCCAAGCTACCCCTAAACCGACCCGTCAATATTTTCAAAACACGAGTTCTCTTAGGCAACAGCACTGAACATTCCCGGGAGTCATTGTTGCTCCGGTACCTGTTTATTGATCCTAATAAAAAATGAGCTATCAACATGGCCTACAACATCCGTTGTTTGTATCTAAACTAGTAGTCGAAAATGCGCTTAGCCTGCCAAGTCACTGGCATGCACAACAAGTTACTTGCATTTTTGTAAGATTATCCGAACCATGTCCCTCACTGCTGCAGGTCTGATGTGCCCGTCTCAAGCGGTGAAATACCGCTTTTAGGCTTTGTCACGCGCATTATTGCTTCTCCATACGCAGCTAACGGGTTGCCTTCTCCTCCTGCTTTTTCGTATAGAGTTGTGACATCTTAACAAATGCAGGTTGAATGGAGCAATCTATACTATTAGTAACAGTTCCCGGGGCTCGAATTCGTCTATTCTATCGGGAACTCTTAAATAGCCACGCCAATAAGCTCCAAGTGTTGCCCGTCACCTCGAGCATTGTGTTCCCGATTATCGCTCCTAAATCGTCGTTACTAATCACCCGGCTTCCTCCTGGTCTCATAGCCATGACCTCACTCCGTCTTGTTACTTCGCCAAGTATACAAAAATTCCATCTACTAGCATCTGCTTCGCACATCCAATCAATCAACATACCAGTTTCCTACTCCCGTCTATCCCACACTAATGTTGTACTGTTTTGGACCGAACATCTCTACGGCATGTGGACGCGGTAGGTTACGCCATTCGTTGGAGTGGTTGATCATAGTCGATGAATGTATGCCTGCTAGTAGTACACTTTGTCCGGTATCCTAAGAGGCAAGCACATAAATTGTCGATTGTCCACTGAATGCTGGCGCAATTGTTTCGACGAACAGTGTACATCTTGACACGGGGGATATGCGGACAGAAACCGAGCTAATGTTCAACACGTGAGTTTACGGTAATAGAGAGGAATGGGAATGGAGTAGCCTTTATAGAAATGTGACGCTTTGTACACCCCGGTAACCCGTCTAACACTCGAAATTAACCAGGTCTGAGGCGTGCAGTTTCCCGGCTTTCCAGTTTGGAGAATACAACGGATATGACGACCCACCCAGGTATTCTTACATCGTGCGCTGCTGCGGTCAGATATTTTCACCAAGAGCTCCAATTGATTGCTGTAATTGGAGCCGATTCAACCTTTCCCCATAGTGACCCTGTGAACAGGGAAGTAGAAACGTACAATAGGTAAAAGATTGATGGAATGAATCAGTCGGGTCCTTGCGCTAAAATTAACGGGACTAGACTTATGGTCACGTACAATAAGTAGGTCCATCAGATAGTCCCATAAATGACGTATAAACCATTATTTGGCTTAATAAACTGGCGAGATCAGTTCATCCCCGACCTAAAGCTTCCACCTTATCGTAGTGTTCGGGCTTTTGTACTGCAATGATTCTGTGGGCCGGAACTCAGTTTACCCAAACTTCAGTCATACCAGGAAGGCCGATGGACAACAGTGAGTCCCCGTACTGCGAGAAGTCTTCTTACGGGACGATCTGGAGGTAAAGTCTTACTGTTCCCTGCGATAGGAATGCAAAGGCAGTTTCATTCAGGCTACTAGAGTTTCCATATTTATGAGTCAGCAGTGCTGCCTTCCGCCGAAGAAGGGTAGGTTAGAAAAGGCCAGTCTTAAAAACCGCACACTCTGATCGCCCAGGGGTTGACTGTAACCACCAGTGTTCTATTCTTTACTATTTTTAAAAACAAAGTTTGGTGTTACTTAAGAGGCACCTACTGCGCGCAGTCGCTTCAGGAGTGAGACGCCTTATTCCCTGAACCCCCGGGCAGGCCGACCATCGGTCAAACTTGAGTCATTCGCTTGTGATAAGTTCCCCGAAAAAAACTTAAAACCGCTGCCTCTGGGCTCAGACTTTTGAGTCAGAGGCTAAGGACTGAGTTCCCATTGCATTGTCAGCGAAGCTTTTGAGTCAGATGCTCAAGATGAGGTACCTTAACCAAAACCCCTTCGGCTGGGGCAGTGGGGTAGTATCGTTCGCTCTTGTATCTCTTCGTTCACCGGCCTCTCCCACATCTCCCCTATCTATCGAATAATGCAATGCGATTAACGCATTTGCCAGTCCTCTAGTCATTGTTCCGTTTCTAAACTATCGCCCAGAAAAATGAACCAAGTAAAGATGAATTTCACTTGATTTAAATATCAGACATACCTGACCGACTTTCTCAATAGATGTCTCAGACCTGGGACTTCCGCTTCCTACTCATAATTATGAAATCCTCTGGCTAAGAACCCCTTGTTCATATATTCGGGTAGACTCAAGCATTCAGTTTTTCAGCCTGTGAGCCGTGCACCGAAGTGCAGTGGTTGTAACCGCTTCGTTCACAGAGGTTAAAGAAAATATGAGAATGAGCGCCACGCATGTGAGGCAATGGCCTAATCATTTCGTTGGTGACAAATGAATCTGTTTGTCCAGTATGGCAGGAAGTGAAAACTACGCAGTGAAGGCGATACCTTTGAAGCGAGTCCTTCATCAGATGATTTCCGTCTAACGCCTGTGAAAACCACAAGCGTGTGTAGACTGGACTCAAAAACAGCCTATGTGAAGTCTCAGAACCCCGAGGCTTTTGGAGTAACACGACTAAACACATGCGTGGGTGAATACGGAAGAAAAACTAGACTCGTACAAAACCGGTAATCTTTAACCTGTTATTGATTCGATGCCCGATAGACACGAGCTTTCATGCATTCTTTCAAATTTGTACATTCATCTAGTTAGACGTGAACAACAGAGGTATCTATCGACTAGTTCCATCTTGTGGTCGTGCGGAATTCACGTTTGGATCAGTTCGACCGAAATGTTCCTTTGCTTCATCAAGGTATGATAAAACTGGCCTGGCTGAGAGCAGTATGAGCCTGTTTAATTGGTTCGGTTAACTGAAGCCGTTTTCATTTTCGCGCTTGAGTGAAGAACACACCACAACTGTTTAAGGGACGTAATTTTCAAACGATCGAAACAATCGTCCAAGAAACTTGTTTCTGTGTATGTTTGGCATCTACTTAGGTTGTGCCGATTAATGTCGGTTGGCAGGGTCTCAAGAATTGGTTCTCACACATGAACACGTGGGATGCTGGACGGCACTTAAAGTTCATCAGCATTTTGCCTGTAAATTGTAGCGCAGTAAAAATGTACGAGCGGATATCTCGTCCGCCTGTTCCGATATACATTCCCATTTAGCAGACATGTAACGCGTTGGGAACGTTACACTGGCATTATGTCTCTCAGCTGTTGAGTGATCGGATCACGGTGGGCAGTAATAGGAGCGATGCCTGAATCGGGCTTTGCACGACCGTGCATCTTCGTTATGATGTTATGAAGCGTGATTGTTGATCACCCGGCTTTTAACACATTCACATGATTCGATTACTGGTGACCGGCCCTGGGTAGGGATCGTCGGACGACCTTTCGGTTGGCAGTTTTATCCTGTCGACATCAGAGCCAGCTGGTTAGCGAGTAAATGGCTCTAGGGGAGACTGTCTAAAGCTTTTAACCAAAAGATCCTGCTTATCCGATTATCCCTGATTAGGGTGAAAGGCGTTGTACGTGAGCTTTCCAGAGTCCGACAGCATTTTTCTGGTCGAGTGATGTCATTAGTAAATGCTGATACTTTATTCCCATGCTAATATGGATAAAGTAGGCTAAGTAGGAATTGAAGTTAATTGGAAGTCCCTACTTGTGAAAACTACATTTCATTGCCCTGCAGAATTTCCCATAGTTGGTGGCACATTTGCTGCGCCGGGAACACCAAAATCTGTCACTCGATCAAGTGTACATCCTCCGTGGGTGTTGGAGGGTGGCAAAAGAATCCCGATTCGAGAAGTAATCTCACACCTGCCAGCCCACAGGAATTTATACATTTCCGTAGACAGGTAGACATTGATTGAATCGTCTGCAAGCATGAGGAAGCGCAAAGCAAGGTTAAGGTTCGAACCATGAGCCTCCAGGTCAGCGAATATCTTACGTTAATCCTCGGGGATGCCTTGAGCTCGTCACCAGTTGCGTCTCGCACTTACGTTTCTTTTTTTGATCTGATGAATGAATGTGGCCTTCGTGCCGTTTCATCTCTATCAGATTTAGAGCCTCACTCAGGATGAGCGTCCTCATGTACTTGTTCCTTTTCGTTCACTCCTAGTTCTCAATCATTTCCCATTCTCTCTTCTTTCAAGTCTCAAACTTCGTCATGCCAACCAACGAATCCGATCCACGCCTCATAATGCTCCAAGTTGACTGTGACCTACGCAATGTGACCTTCATTCATCCACCCGAGAAGCCAGTCGAAGCACCTCGGAACTGACACATTAGTAGGAATAGCCTGTGTTAACGGACCCTTGAACGGGTGGTTCTATCCTTTTGCATACTCCCACTTCCCATTCGTTTTCTCTGTGCATGTTCATACTTTGTTCTCATTCCATTGCAGTGTCCTTTTCTACTTTGATTTTCCTTGACACTTGTTTCCTCTTTTAGTGCGTTCATCTCTGTTCCTTTTGTTTGCTCAACGTCTCAGTGCAATCCATTTTCCGTCTCACCCCTCCACACTCCCCACCCAACTCTTTTAATTCATTGTCCCCGGTTAATTGCATTGGACGTTCGTGCTACGTTATGTTTGGCTGTTTTTCTGTCCATTTTCGCGTTATCTCACCTTATATGCAACATAGACCCTGGATTCGAAGAAACTCTTGCTATATTTTTTCTCGCTGGTCGGGTGTCTACATTCTGGTCCGTTGTTACTTAATCCGACACGGTTGGATACTCAAGGGGTGCAGTTTGACCAGCAGTGATCGCTTTTCCTGTTTCTTCCCTGTATGTTTTTGACGTGTCTTGAAGATGTGAGTTTGATGGTAGACTGTAGGTCGTTTCACGGGCCCATAGTTTGATTTGGCAAATGCTTTTCTCGCTCGCCTTTAAGTCTCCTATCACTTCTGTTAATAACAGTCTGTAGCAGCTTGACAACTAATGCCACTGAATGGACACCTCGGAAAGCAACACCAAGATTCGCAGCGAGTGGTGTTCCTGCGTCAAATCCACCACTTTTGATGCATACCTGTCCAACGTCCCACCTCATTAGACAGAAAAATCCAACACCAATTAACTAATGAGGCTATCGCTCCAATGTATGATTACCCTGTCTGCGCCCTACCATCGTTCAGCAAACGAAACTGCAGTAGATTGAGTCAACGTATCTCAATATATGGTTTGCCGATATTTAACCAAAGTATTGCAACTTTCGGTATGCGTGTTCAACACTAAAACACCGCACAAGACTACGCATCAAACTATCAATTTATTTTCCACTTGAGATCTCGTCCTGTGAGTGAAGTCAATCCATAGTGAAGAGTCCAGAAGCACTGTACAGCTGTTTCATCCATTTTGGGGATCATCGGTAGTGCGCAGCTCACGAAACTCAGAGAGTTTCGAACCCGTCCTCCGGCCAGTCGAACGCTTGAACGTGACTCCCCGTCATGAAGACACAACGAGATAAAACCTTGAAGCGGATGAGCCCTACGAAGCAACCATACTACCCTTCCTTCTCGCTTGGATATGAGTTGCAGAATAATTGGTACCATATATTGACTAGAGATAAAACTTGCAAGTCCAAGGTCATAAAATCTGGGGTCCTCGGGGTTTTTTTCAAAGTTTATCCAATACGTTAACATTCATGCTGTTGGATACTCAAGTATGAAAAAATGGTGATTCCACCTCTATAAATCTGGAGTTTTTTCTTCTGCGTGAATGCCCAAGTATTCCTCCAATATAGAGTTACCAATAAAGGACAAGCAAATTGACATTTTTGCACATGAGAACTGTCGACTGCCATTCTGCAACATACTTTCGAACTCCGCAAGACTGTCCTCAAATTGGTTACCAGCTTTGGTTCTGACAACTGGTGTGCATGTTTTGGAAATAAAGTGGAACTTCAGACCCAGCTGATAAACGAAACGGATGCACAATCCGACTGGCCTTGCGACAGCGCTGTGCTCGACATGTCTCTTGTATTCGTTGTCGTAACTCCACGCTAACCTCAGGGTGGCTATATGGGCGAGATGGCCCAAGTGGTTAGAGCGCGAATTACTGACCGGAAAGTTCGTGGTTCGAACCCGACTTCTGTCTCTCGAATTGCCCTGTCTAGGCTTGGCAACCTGGCAGTATCCCAGCCCTCGTCCTTCCTTCTGGTGGTTTGGCAGTTAGGCACCGAAAAGGTGCTACAGCTGAACGGTTTTTTTGGCAATGTGATAATGTTCTGTTCGCGCCAATGTAGCTGACGGTTGACGTTTACATGGTCGTCGGAATCTGGAAAGTGAAGAATCCATAAAATGGATTGCCAAGACACTGATATAACCACAAGAAACGAAGTCGACCGATTTACAAAGGGTGGCTACAACACAACTGATATCCAGATCTCTGAGGAAAACAGCTGAGTGGTCGTTTCGAATCTCTGACAGAGTTTTCCAACCGATCTCTACCTTTTTTTCATTTAGACGCGGCTGCATCCTCTAACACAATTCTTTCGGAAGCACTTCATTGGTCCTCAGAACTGACCGACCACCCGGCTTTTCCACACACTACTACGGTGGCTCACACTGGATCTGCACAGGTGCGGAAACAAACAGCCTAGAAAGTTGGTCGCACCCAGCATGTAACCATGATAGCTCCCAATTTCGGTCTTTCTACGGTTCGACTTTTTTCTACACCGTGGCCCTTACTGCAAAACTACTGCTGCCCAAACCAGCCACCAAGATAAGTGACAGAAGGTACAGTGAGCGATTCATTACGGTTTGGAGATTCCATAACAATTTAGTTGACGTAACCTGTCAGCACCGACACAGTATGATGCGCAACTTTGCTTTTTAATCAGTGGTACGCTTCTTTTTGTTCTTTGTTGGCTGAATCATCGGCAACGCGCAACCGTACACACATTGGGCTCCCTTGATTGATCAGAAATGTCACACTGCAACCGTATCTCCAAACTGCGCCACTGTACGAACAATACTGGCCCCACAATTCGTTGCGATGGAAAGCTCTCCTTCCAGTATCATGTTCTTACTATCTAGAGAATTAGCCGCATAGGCTTTGAGTTGATTTTCCGTACTGAAGTACTGCGATTAGAGTGAATGGTGTATTAATTGAACAGGCTGATCCGTCATCCTTTGAATCAACGCTCTTGGTTGATCAGAGCAGGACCTTGCATGTATGTAATGGTTGCTTCAAACCTGTGTCATGTGTTTAATAAGTTTTTCAGCGGTAATCAATCCAAATGATGGTTTTAAGTGCCAATACGCCTCCAAGTCCTTCACAAAATCTATTCTATTTAGTTCTTTAACCAACCGCGCTTCATAGTACCAGCCTTTCGGTTGTAACCGGTCATCAGGTCCAACAAATTAGAGAATTCAGCAAACATTTCCCGCGCTCCTTTCACACAGTGCTGTTTCCTTTCCTACACTTTTTTAGCTTAAATACGCGACATTACGATACTTAGCCATCTACCCAACAAATATATATCGCTCAGCTGTAGCACGCTTTCGGTACCCGGCTGCCATATCACCAGATTGAAACACCAGAATGAAACGTAAGGGCTGGGATACGGCCAGGTTGCCCAAGCCCAGACAGGGGAAGTCGGGTTCGAAGCACGAATCTTCTGGTCAGTAAATTCGCGCTCTAACCACTTCAGCCATCCCGCGCCCTAGCCAACGAATACACTGGTGATACCAGTCGCATAAATCTGAAGAAAACTGTACGTTATGTATATGAGCTTCTACGATGAAATAGAAAAGCCTGAATCATCCCATTTGCTTTTAAAGCTTATTCAAATGGTCCCTGACTTCTGTATTATCCTTGGCCTAACTATTGCTCTCTTAAGCTCCAGCTCAGCTTTGAAAACAGCGACAATTATATTCCGACCAACCCCGAATTTTATGTTAATGGGCTGCACGTCTCGACTTTTTGACGTAGACTACGATCAAAGGTTACTCATGTGAAAATCTTTAATGCAGGTTTCGTCTTGTAAGTGAAGCCAGTCTATGCTGAAAAACCGAGAAGCATGTACAGCAGTTTAATCCTCACTGAGGATAACTAGCAGGTCGCGTCTCGCAAAAATCCAGAAAGTCTCAAACCCCGGATCTCCCGGTTAGTGGTTTGATTGGTGCCACATCCTGTCTAAGTTCGAGCTAATCACAATGCTGTTCAGCTGCTTATGGTCGAACTGTTAGGCGCTCTAACCAGTGGCCGCCAGGTTGAGGGCTCGAAAGTGAAGTTTCGCGAGATGTGCACAGCCGGTGATTCCCACTAAGGTTGAAACAACTGTATAGTAGCGACCGCGCATGCGGATGTCCATAACCATCTTTCAACCTGAGAGTCATAGCGAGATTCACTATCAGAATTGTTGGGACCAAGTCACAATATCCTTGTGGATAGGTTAGTAGGGTAGCAGACAACCATAGTACACATCAGTGATTCTCACCCAGGAAGGTAACCAGGTGTGTCGGACTGCTTTCACAACACCATTCCGACTTAAAATAATTCTATACATAGCTTGAAGTGTACAGCCTCAGATGACATCTATTGTGCGTTAGTGTATCTCGGCAACATCAGGCAGGATAGGTTGTTCGCTTCACAACAACATTCCGACTTAAAATAATTCTACACATATCTTGAAGTGTATAGCCTCAGATGACAGCGATTCTCCGTTAGTGTATTTCGGCAACATCAGGCAGGATAGGTTGTTCGGAAATGAAAGTTTCACCCCTACCTCACGTACACATATAACACTCGTGAGGCTGAAATTATGTAATGCATTGGAACTGGTCCTCGTCGCAACTCGATGTTTTGCGTAGTTTCGAAACCATCATCACCAACACACCGAATCGTTCCACCCTAAAACTGCGATAAGACAAGTGGATCATACGACTGCACGACCGCGTCATAGAAAATGTGAAAGTGGTAAGAATGTTCCAATTTCAAACTGGCTTGTTCTGCATTAAAACGTCAAGGCATTTTGTTTTCCGGTAGAAAAGCGTTAGTAAATGAGGTAAGAAACCAGTCTGAAGTAAATTTTATGGACATGGCTCACTGATCACGGCAGAAATATATTTTGTTGGTTGATGGATGAACTTGCATCATCCTTGATCGATTTTTGGATAATGATCGTGGAAACATTTTAAGGATCAAGATATTTTGGCGTTGAATCTTTGACGAAACAATATGTTGTAAAGTTTGAAACAAAAAATTTGGTAAATGGTTCCTTTATGTTGAAAACATGTTTGAAAACAGTGGACCACACTCAGGATATGTCTGTCCACTCAGCTACGCCTTGAAATCTGCCAGACTGCTGATTTCGTCGTAATCACACTGTTAGCTGAAAACCCTCGCTCCGGATGAATCCAACCGACACAGGACTTGCTTTTGGGTACTTGCTTGTAATAAGACTAAATATACGTCTGTTATTTCGTTCTACCGGACTAACAGCAGCGAGGGCTTCTTGCATGAATAAGGCCTTCCAAGAATACACCTATTTGCCGTCTGTAAGCGTTTTGTATCGTTCACTCGCGTCTTTTTCCATTGTTGGCACTCGTCATAAGTTAAAGCTACATCCAAACGATGTAAGGCGAATAAATAAATTTATTTGTTTCGAATTGGCGAGGTACCCACAGAAACTACGCCAGCTTTACCTTATTCGCTTCCAGAACGTACCACCCATTCCCCTTATTTTTCGGAGCTAGCTAATCAGATGTTACAGGAATTTATTTTTCATCTTCAGATAAGATTTATTTATGTGCAAGAGGAATGATGTAGTTCAACAGTGTCAAGCATCATAAGGGTCCAACATTTGGAAGGGCCACCACAGGTTTTCAAACGGAGCTTAAGCTCGAGAAATACACTCATTTGCAAACCAATTTGGTTTTCATGAGAGACTCGACTAAAATCTCTCGTTTGAAGTGCTGTACACAGGCCGCCTCATGTTTCTGTTGGCACGATATTCAAGATATCGCAGTATATTTTCCTAAAGGAAACTACTCACAAGGTTGCTGAAAACTCTTCGACAGCCCACGACCGGTTTCGCCATTCTTGGGGCTCACCAGAAAGAATATCATAAACGAGAGATTCAGTCGCGTCTCTCGTGAAAACCGAATTGATTTGCAAATGAGTATTTCTCGAAAACAGTCCAATTTGGGTTCAGTTAGAACATAAGGTTGATGGAAACTCGGGGAATGCG